>NC_044005.1:30463362-30573362 GCF_900496995.4 Aquila chrysaetos chrysaetos
ACAAAGCTGCAGATCATTGTCTATGATCCAAACATCACTGTAATTTGCAAATTTTAAAACAGCACTTATGCCATGTTCACTCCCAGTTCATTGATGATCATGCCCAGAGTGGTTTCTGCAGAAAGCCACAGAAACTCCTTTGTTAATACTATCTTTCACTTTGGTCTGCTTTCCAAGACCAATCAGTTATACAGTTAACGTGTTTAAGTTGGTTCTGCCAATATAATGTTCTTCCAGTGTTTTAAAACCGTAATTCTTATACACTAGTAAGCCAAATGCCTTACAAATACTTCAGTATACAATGCATATCCTAGTTAACTGGACTTGCAATTACAGAGAATTAAGCTGGGTTTGTTTTCTACAATTACTTTCCATTTATCCATGTTTATTGAAAAAATATACAATCTTACTTTTATCCCTTTAGTGGAAGAATTTACCCAATATTTTGCCTACAACTGCTTTGAGGCTAAGACAGCTCAGTACTGCAAACTTCACAACACCAGCAGTGCAAAGAATGGATGACGCTGAAAGTTGTATCAGGCCGATATCAGAGGTAACCCAATCTTTGTCTGAAGAACACATAAAAGACAATTTATTTGACAGTTCTAGAATATCTGAGAAACACTGCAAGCTGAGATTCAGGATGATGATGCCCAAGAGTTTTAGGGTCCCTTGCTTGTACCGTGGGAGGTAACCTATTGAAGCAACACAAAACTGTGGCAACCGCAGTGGGGCAATGCCAGTGGATATTACTGAGACGTCAGGGGTTTCCCCGCCCTGTTGGGAAGATCTGCTTTTTTTGGCACATCTAAGAATTATACCCTTTTGTTTTTCAAGTAGTTCTAAAGTTTGATTCAGACACTAAAGAAAGATTTCTTGTTTCTCCAGCAGAAAAGACAGAGATGGCATTCATCAGGTATGGGTATGACTCAAACATGGGGCAGGCAGTTCTTAGAGACTCATGCATGGGACTCCAGCATTTGGACTCCAGTGGCAGAATGCTTTTGCACAAGGAGCTTGAAGGAGAAACTAGGAGGAATGAACAAGATGACAAAACCCACATTTTGATCAAGAAGATATGACATAGAATCATACAATCATACAATCATTTAGGTTGGAAAAGACCTTTAAGATCCTCGAGTGCAACTGTAAACCTAAACCTAACACTTCCAAGTCCACCAAACTATGAACTGACAGCAGAAATCTCTTCCCCAAGTTTTTGTATTGTATATGCTCCCTGAACACTGCCATTAACACTAACCTGAACTATAAAGACCTGTAGAATGGATTCTGTACAGGCAAGCACTTAAAGAAACCTGTATGAAGCTCTCCTGCCTTTCCTGCATCAGTAGAAATTTTACTATACCTTACTGCTAATAAGCCTATACCATTGCCAGAATTATTCCCATTGCCAATACACATAAAACTGATTTTTCTTTAATTTTTCTAATCCTGCTAGATTTTTCCTTAATGTCTCTGCTTGTCTTTGTCAACTTTCTGCACCTCAGACATTCCAGTTTATCTTAATTGCTATATATTTCCCTTTTATTCCCCAAGTTTTACATAAATACACATACATATTTTTTCAAATTATTGATTTTACCTTAATTCTGAAAAAGGATGCAGCTTTATAATTTTCAGGTGCATAGGAAACCACAATTTCATAAATTTTTCTTCAAGAGTTCTAGTCAACTTTCATTCTAATTTTTCCATCAAAATTTTTCCTCACAATCAATTTCACATGTAAGTTTCCCCATTAGGCAATTAGTCCCTCAAAAGCACTGAATATATTGGTTGGCACCCTCCTCCATTTGCAGAGATTGAAAGCAATCAGGTCATGATCACTTGTCACTAGGCAACCACCAACTCCGAGTCCAGTGTTCAATTCGTCTTATCTATCACAATGAGATTCAAACAGAGCTACCGCATTTTGGGTTCCAAATCTTTCATACTAGAAAACCATCAATAATTCTCACAAAGAACATTAATGTTTTACCACTGACTGTCTGAAATTTCCAGCACTTGTTTCCTACATTCAAACAACACCTAATCATCTTTTTTTTTAACCTATGTAACAGGTCACTGACTGAGCTACCTACTCCTATGGCTGCACTGACCCTCTGGCCACATAAACAGGTTTACAATGGATAAGCATTATGTTTACAATCAGTGTTTGATACTGGTACACAGTCAGAGCACTTTATAGTGGCCTACACATAAAAAGGAATTAGATTCTCATAAGAGTAAGAAAAACATCTGCAAGACAGGGAGAAATAAATTACGGCGCTATCAAAAATTCTAAAGCACAAGAGCAGAAGTTCCACATGAAGTGGGACGGCCAGATTTGGAGACCCTTTTCATAACAAGCCATACCACCAATTCATCTGTGTTACGCTGTTATCATCTGATTGACGTTTCCATGTCTAACAGTGAAAAACAATGTCTTAGGCCACAAACACTGGGGAAGAAAGTAATCCTTATTTCTTTGCCCCTATAGATGGTTTCCCTGAGACAGAATTGTGTGGTGGTTCAGAAGAGAAGGCAGGTCTCAGTGCAAGGCTTATATGGTTTGGTAGGGAAAGGCTTGTACTATCTTGCATCTCCTGCTCAGGAGACAACACTCAGTTTAAAATATAAAAGGCTAACAACAGGTAATGTTATTTAAAGGGTTTCTACAATAAGATTGTTCAGAAGAGAACCATTTATTTGTCTCTTAAAAACGCATACATATCCAGTATAAAAAATATTAGAAAAAGATACTTAAATTAATGAAAGTAATCCCACTTGACATTTGGGATAACAATTATCATTATTGCTTATTTTATTTCCCAGAGAATTTAAAGTGCTGGACTTATTTCCTCAACCCCAAGTTCCATAGTATGATAAGACATCAAGTTCATTTTCAACCTATACTTACATACTTTGCTTATGTTGAGAATGGATCCTTTGAAAAACATGCTAGTTTGAAGGAAACAGGAGTAATTTTGGTTTAAAGTATATTTTTTCTTCTTGTGATTATCAAAACATTTTGTTTTATTTCATTACCAATGCAGAATTGAAGTAACATTGAATGCTTTATTGCAAGCAACATGTTAGAGTCATAGTTACATTGGACTAGAACAATTTGGACAAGAAAAATTTCGGTTCACCACAAACACTTTTGACAGCATCTGATTTCTTTTCATACTGATATATGTTAATTCCAGAACACAGATGTGTAAAACTACCTAACTGCAGAACACATAACGCTAAAAGAAGAGACAGCTAAACTAAAAGTGACATTCTCACGCAACCTACCAGTCAGTCAGTACTATTTACTGAAGTCCTTTTCACTCCTCAGCTAGAATGTGTCATTCACCTCTTCTCTTACAGCAGAAGATAAGTAAGATTATTTTACTTATGTAACCTAAAATGTAAAGATTTGGCTTAAAAAAAAAAAAAAAAAAAAAAAAAAACCCTCATGATAAACCCACTTATAACTTGAGATTGTGGATAATCCCACAATTACTTTTTTTCATTCAAAGAAAAGACACACCCAAAGTTGTTTTACATACTCTAGTTTCCATATGTCACATCATTAAGCAGGACATTAAACTCACGGCCTTGCACAAACACTTGTATCTCTAAAGACAGAAATGAACACCTCACTTCAACTAAAAAAGAATGAAAATCTAATAACTGTTTTGATGTTATCATGGCAAATTTCCAGGATAAGGATTTGCAAAATTAGGCACAGACTGCTGGGTTTAATTGCTGCTTCAAAAGAGCCAGAAATGGCAAACGCTCTGTTCAAGACAGAGTCATGATCCTTCTTTTTATAATGACGGTGGTCCTGAGTCAGTACCAGCATCCCAGAGATTACCCAGAAAGGAAATACATGGCATGACTTTACATGAGCCAAACACATACAACACACCAGAGAAACATCACAGTGCCTCACACTCCTCCTCTTCCCTTCCTCTCTTCACTTGAAAAGAAGGAAGAAAACATGGCTTGGTAAAAACACCTACAACATAGCAGAAAAGAACATAAAAAGCTGCATGATCTGTGAACAATTTCAGTAACAGTTTGTGCTAAAAATATAAAGAAATTTGGAGTCAATCATTTGAAGACAATATTCCAGAATATGAAGGGTCTCACAAGAGTCTGATGTTGGAAAAGGACGAAAGGCCCTGGTATGGGTCAGGCAATCAGAACGCACAAGAGGACTTGAAGTGCCATGCCATGTAAGCACCACTTACTGGCTGAACACACAGTATACGCTATAAAAATGCTCCCATTCCCAGATCAGAACTTTCAGAAAACTCACCTAGGAGTGCAAAAAACTGATCAGCAGCTCATTTAGTGTTCTCCCTGGAACACAACCCTTAAATATCGGGAGTCAAACAAAGACTTTTGGAGGGATGGAACCAGAGAAGAATAGTACTGTTATTCACAATAGATTGTATGTAGTATGCAAAGAATAACAATTGACTACCAACTCTAAATAACTTTTTGATTATTTTCTGCCATATGAGATTCATGTCCTGGTCTTTAAGAACTGTAATCTTTAAACAAATTTGCTGCAAGTTGTGTGCATATTTGTTTACAAGGGCTAATACTTCCTACATACAGAAAGCCTTAGACAATGTACCAAAAAAAATTGACTGAAGTCTGCTGTATTAGAAGATGGAAAATTTATCCATTTTTAGCAAATGTCAAATCATTGGCTATTGCTTTTAAGATTAATAAAAGATATAATGGTTTCTAGATAGCCTCTAAATAAAGATTACTATGAATGGAGAAATGATTTACCAATAGTCACCACAATGAGATTTCTTTAAAGGTTACAATCATCAGTTATTTAGCTGAAACACTGCTGAGAATGCCTGGTCATTTCTTGAATAATGCATAATGTTCATTGTAGATTTGATCTGTATTATAACAATACATATATATCTAAAATAATGGAGAAAACTATCTGTTACTTTCCAATTGCTCAAAATATTTCCATGAAGTAATTGACTCTGAAAATATTACATGGAATTACCTGAGTGTTCATTTGCAAGCACAACTTGTAGTGATCGCTATACAATAGGCATAAGAAAACAAACTCATCAGCCTTTATAGACTTTTAAGAAAAGCTGTGATAAATACAGGGCAGAGTAAAGGACCTTCCTGAAATACTAAATTAAAATTATTAAATTGCTGTACAGTACTGGGGGCCAAATTTAAAACTAAGCTTTGAAATTTAATTATTAACACAAGCAGACCAACACATTTGGGGGAGGGGTGGGGGGGGGAACAGAAAAAAGCAGTTGCCTACACAATGTAACTACCTCATATAATTTTCCAAATACCTTTAAGTCTATTCAGAAGATTGCTTGGGCACGTACAAAGTATGATGTCTAGTGCTTTATTGTAGGATTAGCAACCATACTTCACGTGAAGCTGCAAGCTATTTATGTGAGCTTGTTTATCCGTATGAACTTCTTCAAGGGCAGCAAAAAGTAACCTTAATAAATGAAAATTAATTTCTTTTGATGTAATTTCATGAATGTTTGATCAGAGTGTGTTAACAGGTTTCTATGTAAGGAGAACTGGTGCAGTAATAAAATACACCTATACTCTACAGTTAAAGCTGCTTATGGGGAATTCTCACACAATGAAACACTGTTTCATCAAGCATTATTTTGATACACTGACACATAAATAATATAATCCTAGTTAGTATAAAGCTAAATACTCAAACAGGGAGGGAGAAGAGCAAAAATTCTTCCCCAGCTCCCCCATACCCCATATGCCTAGAGGAATGGGAACTATATCACCAGATGGGGGGAGAAGCAGGATTATTCTATCAGATAGGGTGAAAAGACATTAAATGTTGACCTAGCTTTTTATAGGGAGAAACATGTTAATCTAGGCCAGACTATTTATGCTGTCATCTAAGAATAAGGTTTTGTTCTCCCTTAAAATTCTTTTCTTCATTAGATTCTTTGCACAAAAAGGAAGCTTCATTATTCAGGTATATATTCCACAAGAGGATAATGAAAAACAGATCCCAGATACTCTGAAAACATACACAAAGATCTGCAGAGATCAGACTTTGCGTAATATGGGACAGCACTGTATGTCTGTTAGCTACAGGAACTTTGGGAGGAATTATTTATTTTAACAGACACATCATAGATTGTATAGCAGAGTCCACTTTACATCCGCCTTGAAACACCATTTAATTGCCTAAGAATAAACTCTCATCCTGGAAAAAATGGGGAACATTTGCATATTATATCAGAAGCCTGATGAACCATGTTACACTCATGCTCTGGATGATGTAATTACCACCTTTTTTTTTCTCCATGAAAATTATATATGATGTGGCAGATAATATAAATGAAATATATGCAATGACACAAATATGTCCAGCTACTAAATCATCAGCCTGAAAGTCCTTTGTTTTTTGCCCTCAATGTCTATCTCTGTCCATTGAAAATTATAACTTTCCTTAACTAGTATTGCTCCTTTAAATGCAAGAGCAGGTAAAAGCCCTTTGCACCATCAATACCACTAATGCTTCACGGGCAGTTGTGGGCTGATAAATAAGATTCTATTTCCTTCTCCTCCCTCCACCCTTAAAGGTGGCTTTTTCTTTTGCCTCATGCTATATAGAGTCTATCTAGTTTAGTGTAGATGAAGAGTTCAAGTTTCACAATGTGTGGAAAAAACCCTGAAGTGCTCAAATCTCATATGCCTCTTTCCAAAATGTTTCCTCCAAAATATGAGATCAGTAGCTAAAATAAAACAGGGTAGTTTTCTGTGCTGTCAAAGCCAGGACAACCACAATTCCCAGGTTTTGGTAACTTTGAGTTCTGTTAATGTAACTTGCTCCCTAATTTAAAATACTTATCAGACAGCAAGACCACACTCATCTACATAAGTAGCATGAGTAAAAAAAAAAAAAAAAATACAAAAAACCCGTCCAGCTTATGTAAGTCATTGGAAACACTATTGAGGACCAACACACACAGAGCTCTAAAATAAGTGTCTGATTCCTCTATTACCTGACTTTTGTGGCAACTCATGTCTAAAACATTGATTTTGCTGCCCAACTGCTTATTTGAGCATGAAAAGAGGGTGTTTAAAATTTCAGCTGAAATGTTGATAGATGCCTACTGGCTTAGAAGTCAAAATAATTTCTATACACATTACAAGATGATAAATAAAATCCTAGTCTATAACGTGAAGATTTAAAAATTCGGATGTGATGCTCTCGAACTTCAGAAATACATGATTCTGCCTTTAAGGTTTAGCCAGAGAATTAAGAGACCGAGTCCTCAAAGCAAGGAATAATGCCATGCTCCTCTCAAATGCATCCTTATATAAAATACTAAAACAAAGCAACACAATCATTGCTAAATAACTTCAAACAATTTAGTCTACATCACCCAGAAGACTTACAGCTGTAATAGTTACATCAATAGGTTTGTTGTTAAATTAAAAAAAAAAAATAATAAAATAAGAGGTTTATTTCACCTTCACATGGTGTCTTTCTCATGCAGACCTCAGATTTCCACATTTGTATCCCTTTAAAGGATTTGATATGCAGGGAAAGAAGAAAGGATGATGGTGAAAATTTCAATTTAGAGGTTACTAAAGGCTGCCATATTCGATACTATACAACATATTTACTCCATACCTTTTACTGATGTATTAGGTGGAGGTCCTTCCATTCTCAAGTTCCATGGAGGATCACCTTGATTAGCAAAGTCCCTCATTTTCAGATAGCTAATTGTAAGTCGGATGATGGATGCCTTGTCAAGCTGGCTGGTAATGGCTGCAGGCAGTGGCAACAACTTTGCCAACTCATAGAATTCAAAATTCTCCTTTCCCCGGCGAGAGCGAGCAGCATCTCGGGACTTTTCCTTCCTCAAAGCTTGTAAACTGAAAGAAAATAAACAAAATAGGACATTCATCAATATTAGTGTTCTGTCCCATTTAATCAATTTGCTTTTTCACTGCTGGTCTTCTATACAAATTAGCACTTTTTCAAAATGCTTGAATCTATCAGGATGTATTTAATGGTACTCAAGTCTTTGAATGATTAATGATAATATTTGAGTTTCAGTGGTAGCCAACATATCAAGTAACTACTCCCAACTCACTTCAGCCACTTTCTTCCTAGCCTGCCCTTCCTTCTGCTGCCAGTCGCAAGAAAGATTCCCAAGAATGCTGTGTACATGTGGGGTTTATCTGCATAGATGCTATTGCTTCTCCTGACCCATTGTAACCCAATTTTGTCTAAAATTGTGCCAAATTCTAACTCTTGGGAAACGGACGTTAAAAGCAGATGACCGAAGTGCGTGCCACCTCTGACAAGGGTTGCAGTGCAGCCAAGATGACCAAACAGGTTGTACAGTAGCTTCTGAGCCACAGAAGTTTAAGTCTGGCACAATAACGTAAACCTTCCTGGATTTCATGAAGCTGCTCTTCATGAGTTGTTCAGCTGTCCTTGCTGTGGGAACAGCAACCTTTGTTGGAGGGATGGGCAAGCAGTTATACAGTTACTTGCTTCACATTTCTGATTGTAATTCACTACCACATATGTGCCAGACTGACAACTTTTTGGTCAGAAAGGACCTTGTGCTTTACACTGAAGCAGGTAGAAATCCGAAGAGGTGTAGTCCTGTTGCATCAATGTATCACTTGCTACCACCCACATGCAACACCTGAAGGTAACTCATATTTTACTCCTGGGCTATTTGTTTAATTGGTGTAAAACTGCTGAATGCACATTGTGATGACAGCGGGTAACCACTGGGGTCTTCCCCTGATCTTTCCCTGAACGCCTAACAAATTATACAAATTATATTCCCTACACAATTCTATACTAATAGCAACTATATTTAAAAAGACAGCCTGGCTAAGAAATAGAGATGGTGAGGTGAAGATACAGGAGGAAACGGCACATCCTTACCCACAGGTAAAGATACACCATCCTACTGAATGCCACACTAAAGTACATACTTGTCTTTATGAACTCTATATAGACCATTAGCAGCTAGATTTATAAGTTATATTCTAGGTGAAAAGTACCTGAAAAATAAGATTTCACAACACTCGTTGTGGATGCCTCTCTGTCCAATTTCAAATTTTGTAAAATCCCTCAAAAGGTGCATTAAATATAGCTGATAGAAATGTTTTATGTATACATAGAAACCTGGAAGCTACAGCTCTGTGAGGTGTGAACTGTTCAATTAATTTCAGTGAAGTAAGATTAAGATACCCTATACAAGTTAAATACCTACAACAGCAACATAAGGGAGAGGCAGGCAAGTGTCTCTGCCCAATTGTTTGCAAGTGAAATCTCATTTTCATGGCACAAGGGATGGCCTTTACTACTTGCCATCATACTTCTTTTTCTCCAGAAGCCAACCCTGAGGACCTCAAGTCCCCAAATCAAGTTTCAGGAATCCAGAAGAGCTGAGATTCTACATCTATTCTGAAAGTCTGCACCAAGAGGTTCTCACCTTCTTTCCAAAGCACTTAATTACACCCCTATGTAAGAAGAGGGCCTTTTGGAGATCCCTAGTAAAACAAATCAGAAACTTTGCAGATCCCAGCAACTTTTGAAATTGAAAGAAGTTAGAAATTGAATGGTGATAGAATATTCCCTAGCAACACCACTGACTCCACAATTTACAAGTCCTGTATAGGGTTCAGAAGATTGCTGAAACTGAATAATATATTGCAATGTAAACTTATATTATGCATTGCTGTACCACTAACAGTGTGCAGTGGAAGTCAGTTAAGCTGAAAGGTAAGGCTACCTGTGTAAGTAAACAGCATCCTTTGAAAGCCACCTATGTGTATTCAAGCTTTTACAATTAAAAAAATCCCAGAGTACAAGGGATGAGGAGCTAATATAACAGACATACAAGAGAAACTCCTGAGAAACAGTATTATCAATAACACATTTTTCCTCCCAACCATTTGGTATACTGTCATTTGTGGAAGCTTCACCAAGAGACTCAAGTCAAGGAGTTTGTAACTTGTATCACTCTCCTCTTGGCATCAGTGCATTAAGCTAAATTTAGAAACAGTGTCTGTCAAAATGTGCACGCAAGTCCTAATTTCTACTCTACATAATTCCACTAGTGAAATACACTTGTAGAGTTGGACACTGTAGTTATTCTGATACAATGGGTCCTTAATTTGGGAGCAGTGATTTTCTCAGCAGGATGCAGGAATTCATTAGATACGACCTAAACATCACTGTTAATCCTCTCTGGCACCTGTGATTCTGATAGGCAACATCAGCTTCATCTTCAGATGCTTTAAACAGAGCAAAGTGCTGGCACTGGTAATCCCAAGAGGATGCTAGCAAAGAAGGGTGTGAAGCTCACAACAGAAAGCAGTGGTGCTGACACAGAAGCAAAACTCATCTTGGGTCCTGTCATATCACATCGGGATTAGAGGTGGTTCTTGGTAACATAAATGAACTTGCTAGAGTATCAGGCCACAAAAACTTAAAAATACCCACAGGCTCTCCTAATGAGAAAAATAAAAGTGTGGGAAACTCTTCCCATGTTTACTAAGTGGATTTCAAAAACACTCAGAAAGCACCAAGAAAGCAAGCATCGCACCTATAAGAGCTCTTATATGATGATAGAGAAGGTCCCCCAACAGACAAGCAAATCTACATAAGCTATCCACAGTACCAACAAGAAAGTAACAGTGGGAAATATACCTAAGGGATATAAATATTGCTCCCTCTTTGCCTTCTGTGGAGAAGGGGAAAGAGCTCAGATAATTGGATCAGAGTGCATCACTGTATGATATCAAAGGATGATGTTATACAATGGCAAAACTTCATGTGTTCCCTTAAGAACATACTTCTCAAAGAATTTCCACACACAGAGTCCACTAAAGAAGACTAAGAGGTTTCCAGCTGCTAGCTCCTGATAATTCTGAGATGCAGTACCAATATAAACAGGATATTCAATGGCTAGAAAACTAATGCTATTTTAGATAGTAGGTTTCTAAAATATATATTATTTTTCCTTTTAGGGCCTTTCCAGATGGACTGATATAAAGGGAGTCTGGCTTTTACAGATGAAAGGGTACAATAAATACTACCATATAATTTTAAAATGGTGTACACAACATTTCTTAAGTAGATTTTCTATTGAAGACACAGCAGATGCAGAAGACATGATAATATGGTGTTGCATAAAAGTTTTATTGATACTCATAACTCACTTGTGATTTCATTGTGCTTGTGGTCATTCCAAGCTTAACCTGCTTCATATTTTATTTCACATAATTTTATATATTTTATATTCATAAGCATATACATGCATCCATATCTGTGTGCACACCCACAACCTCCACATGTCTGACAGATCATCATCTGTCACTTTAAAGATGGGACAATCACAGCTCCTAATTTTTGCAGCATATACTGGCAATCAAACATGTTACAGCATATCAACAGATGCACTGACCTACGTTAGCAAGGATTTTTTAGTATATCAATACCTCGGTTCTGTGTCTCAGATCAGGCGGTAAAAATCAGTGAAATAATTTAATTCCATGAGTTTGCATTTTGAATGAAAACAGGGGAATGGTTGTGGTTACAAATAAATATTTCTGTCTGCAATTTCAAAATATAGCATGGAAGCAGATATATTGCAGACTTGCCCAGTTTTAGAAAGGCAGCTAGCATTTACATTTTACCTACACTGTTCCCTTAAACCTGACACAGGCAAGACCCCCCAAGTGGGGCTTCTTAGAGATGTAGGTCTCCTCCTGCTCAGCCCCACATAACAGCACCAGTGGGGTTTTATGGCACCCTCACTGTACTTGTCATAAATAACGACTGGATTTGGGGCGATGACCATAAAACAAGATTTGAGGGACAGACGGGCTGCTGAGCTCCAGATACAACGGCTCCAGCCAACGGACAGCTTGTCTGCGGTGTGCTGTCATAGTTTTTGCTCATTTTCATTAACTACAAGCAGAGAAGTATGGCAAACTCTCACAAAGGATGCACAGTATTTTTGATAATTCTGTTGAAATCCTCCCTGATTTCAGGAGAAACTTTACAAGCGCAAAAGTATACCACAACAGAGCACTTTTTCTTGTAATACTAAACAATATCATACTTGTTAATTCAGCTGTTATCGACCACTAGCAAATTTCTTAAGCCTCTAACAATAATATGGATTAGTAGCAGCAAAACCAGATACAACAATAATACTTAATATCTAATAATGTTTATAACAAGCTTTATAGAGAATGAAGCTATATGCACATGTGTGTATTTTTATATTAGTCTAGTCTTTTAAATTCAAGGATCAAAAGGTCCACTATAAACATTATCCAACCCTCCAAAGGCTGTAATCAGATGGATGTTATATCCATTTCACAGAAATCAGATATATGGAAAGGATGTGCAACATTAGAGCACACAATGAATCTGTGACAAAAAAAATGGACTGGAGCCAAGTGATCCAACCCCATCAACCCCCTGTTTCAATTATGTATGTCCTTCTGTGTGCATTGTTTTCCAACATAAAGAATAGAAGAATGCTTACTTGCTATTGAGTTTAGTTGTAGTATTACATAAGGAAATAAATTTATGCTGCTCCTGAGTCCACAGGTGTGCATTTGTACAATTCTATATGAGATACACTAGAAAGACCCTCTTATCTTGTTCTTACCTTGTTCTATGTTAATATGACATGACATAGTATTGTTATACTTTGGACATTTTTATATTTGGATCAACTTTAGATGCCTTCCTCTTTTTTTAATAACCTATTTACATCATTTCTGTATTTATATCAATGCAATGTAGTGGATGAGTATGACAATTTAATATGAATATTTATACATTCTGATCTATTATAGCAATAATCTATTACCTGTTGCCTCACTTAGCTGCATTCTTGAGAAGAATCTTTTCTGGGACTTCAAACTGACCAGTGCAAACAGTAAAGGCAGTTCAGCCCATTTATAACAGCAGATACATAGAAAAGCTGACTCAAAGCCTGGGCAATTCATTAAGATAATGTCCAAATCCACCTATAGCTGGCCACCCATAGGCCATGTTCTGGCCCATAAAAATCTGCTTTCATTTCACTGATCTCATGGGACAATTATACTTAATTAGAAGTTCAAAGAATGGAATAGCATCAATAGTGAAATGACCCAATTATTTGGAATAGTTATTTATTTTGCTGCTGCGTGACTCTTCTTATGCCTGAGGTTTTTTCAAAAGTGTTTGTTAATAGTGACATCTCAAAAAGAGTGTTCAATCCAAGTGGATATTCATCTGAACAGCAGTGCACATTTTCAGACTCTAAAAAAAGATTTAGACTAGGGGAAAGATGGAGGAAGTAAAGAATCATAGAATCATTTAGGTTGGAAAAGACCTTCAAGATCATCGAGTCCAACCATCAACCATGCCCACTAAACGATGTCCTGAAGTGCCTTGTCTACGCACTTTTTGAATACCTCCAGGGATGGTGACTCCACCACTTCCCTGGGCAGCCTGTTCCAACGACTGATAACCCTTTCAGTAAAGAAATTTTTCCTAATATCCAACCTAAAGCAGAGTAACCTGCACTTCATAATTGCACATATTGCAGTTGAAAAGTCCAGTCTAGCAAGTCAGCATCACCACTAGTGGCAGCAGGAGCCTAAAGCCTCCTATTGTCAAGGTTTTTTGTTATTGTTCTCTTTTTCTAAAGGTTATGCTCTAGAGAGCTCACAAATATGCATGAAACTGGATATTTTTCCAGTATAGTAGATACAAGTGAGTACAAAACAATGAAGCAAGGGAGATAATGTTCCTGTAGATGTGAATTAAAACAAGAAAAAAAAATCCTCTCCAAGTTCCTAAGAATAACTCCATTAGTTTTGAAAAACTGAAATATGTTAACATGTTTACCTCTACTTTCTACACAGTATTTTGCTATATTTGGGGATTTTTGTCTTTTGAGACAACTTTTTTACTTGATGTTTTCTCCCTTTCTTTGCTTTTCTTTTTTTCTGCTGTCCTATTCATAGACTTCCTTTTCACACAGATTGTTTCTGAACTGAGAGTACAAGAACTTCAAGACTAATAAAAAACAGTTACACTGTTTAAAAGAGAAGAGTACTTTTGTGAGGGTAAAGCCTCTCAAAGAAGAGGAAAGGAGGAGAATCAAAAGCCACATTAAATTTTACCACCTTCTTTCTTTTTTAAGTACATCTGAGAAGTCAGACGGCAGATTTTTATGGATTTTTTCTACTTGTTTGCTTAGGAGATCCGAACATTGCTCAGTCTCACTATTTATCAATTAATCTAGCATGCAGCCTCAAAGGAAAAAGGTCGACCTGTATTAAAAATTCATCCATCAAAAATTCATCAAAGACTTCAGCATTTTAACTCATGAACCTTTGAACACCTGCATACTTGTCAGATCTGTGGTCATAGTTAACTGGAATCTATAGTTACTACAGTATCTATACTTGCTCTGACATGAGCTGCATGAGGAGACTTTCAGGTGGAAGCGCAGTACATAACCTAGAGAGCCACACTGCTTCCTCAAACTGTTCTTTTCATCAGACAAGGGATATCTGACATCTGACTAAGTTCAAAGTCAGTCAAAGCAGACCCTTTCAATGAGCAAACACTTTTCAGGGGCGTTCATTTATGCCACACCATAAATATCACCATTCTTATGGGGCAAAAGTTGCCAAAAACGTAAACAAAACCATTATCTGACATCATCAATGGCATAGTCCACAAATTGAAGCCATTTAATGCTGTCCAAGAAAAATTAATGTTTTCAGAAGACTATTTTTAATGTGTGAAGAAAGCTGTATAGTATATGCTGAAGTTAAAGCTGGAACCTTCAAGTTCAAGGTAAAAACTCTGCTGCTTAACTAATGCACTGCTCATAGCTGTCATCATTAATTTATGTTAGCCTCTGTAAACATCAAGAGTATAATAGGCCAATTTCACAACTAAATATAGATGCACATTTTGCCCTTATATAAATGGCAGATTGCTGCTGTAGATCATCACTGCAGCAACACGTCAGTAAAGATGCACTGTTTGATGGTCTGATGCTCACACAATATATAAAACCAGTTGTAATGGTTGTTTGGAAGCAAAGTGTAACATAGCAGCAAAATTTCATTTGTTCCACAAACTCAGGATATATTAAGCTTGGCTGACAAAGACTGTTTGATGTGCTAAATCAGTTTGACCTTCATTTTTGCTTTATATTTCTCATTTAACACATGAAATGACCATTATTTTTTCACTATATAGGAAAATATCACAGAACTGGTTTCTATTAAAAAAACCCTCTTTTCCTTGTAGATAGCAAAAATACATTTTGCCAAATGTGCTTTAACAATTATTGTAAAAATAACGTGCAACTTATGAAAAAAAATAATACCTATATTAACCCAAGCTTTTTATTATATCAGTGAGACTTGGGGTGGTTTTTTAGGGGTTGTTGTTTGACAGAAGAGGTTTCTTTTATTTTCAATATGTAAATGTGGTTCAAGGAAAAGCTTTGTGTATGCTTGAACTAATCATTAAATTGAATGTTTTATCGCCAATAAGCACCTTTGTTGCAACGTTTAAATAACAGGATTTATTTCCAAAGTGAGTCATTAGAACATAATAATAGGAACCTGGCAGGTTTTTAAGGACTACAAACTCACCATCCTATACTTTCTTTGAAAACTAATGTACACTTTGATACAGCAACAATTAAGTGAGCTGTGATACACCAGTTCAAACCCAAACTCTACAACCAGAGCACTAGTGTTTTGATCTTTTTTTCTTCCTATGTTGAACTAAGCAATTGCCAGCCTCATGATAATAGAGAAACTGCAGTTTTATCAAGCAATTTTGCAGCACCCAATAAACAGCACTTTACCTTGGAGCAACTTGTACATTTCACACCTTAAATTTCTATTTACCAAATCAGCTAATCACTTCACAATTGAACTTCTCAGAACAAAAAATTATCAATTAAAGTGGTTGAAACTCCTGCAAATTATCATTTAGGAATGAAGTAATTGCTTTCATCAGGGCAGAAAAGCCCGCCAGAACAGAAATGTCACTTCAGATTAGTGTTCTCACTCCTGAAGCTATGGATGACACAGCTGATATAAGACTAAATGCCAAGACCAATCAATTGCTTTTGTGGCTCTGTTCTGAGCTGCTGTAAAAGGGGCCATTTTCTAGGATCTACTCTTCATTATAGTAAATGCTATCTCCTTGGTAACATAATTCCATTTCTCATAAATTCCGTCTGAGAGCATTGTCCTAACAATGGATGTTTGTGGAAAAGAATGCTGTTGGTTTAATGCAAAGAAATTAAGTGTGAACGGCTGTCAAAGTACTACAGTTTGCTTGTTCTTAAACATAAATTGAAGTCTTTACATTAAAAACAGAGTGCTTTGGCGGAAATGAATGTTCTGAACAAGTGTAATATATTGCATTTGGAAGTGGCGTGTTTCTGATTGAGAGTTTAGACTTTTTTTGTATACCTATGTTCTGTCTATAGTGGGCACACTCGTCCCTAGCAGAGATTTGTCAGTTTAAGAGAGAGTAGATAAACACTCCGCTTATTTCACAGCAGTGCAGTTAGGAAATGTGAAACTGCTGAAGAAAACATGGTCTCATTATCATATGACATGCTATTTGTTAGCAGACTCATCTGTGTATAAAAGCCTTCTTTGAACTGAGCCCTTACTGGAAATATCTGTATTTCAATTTGTATTGTTCAGCTTCCTAAAATACTAAGAATCTGAGTTATGGTCTCCAATTAAAAGGATATCTGAGAAGCTAATTTGGTGGAACAGCAGCAATTTCCTGCACTGCTCTCCTCATGACTGAAGTTTAGAAACAAATTCAAGATTACAGATTTTCATTCAAAACAGGATGAAAAGTATTCCTCCCTCAATGAGCATAAGCAATTCCAATTAACAATAACAAGAGTTATGTGACAGGAGAATATATTACCAAATATGTAAAGAAGTAATTTATTCAGCATTAAGATGAAAAGTGCAATTTTACTATAGTATTTCTATGGGTAACCAAAGAAATAGCACAGGTACACTATTGCCAGATGGTGACTACAGCCCTGAATGTTGGCAATCTCACAAACACATGAAAACCTGCACCCATTATGTGATGTGGGGAAAACAAGCGCACAAGAGAGTCATGAAGTTACTGCATATGACGTGTACCTGCTTGAAGTAAAAGTAGTGCTTCAAAGTGCAAAGCCATATAGCATATTTGGAGAACCTAGACTAAAGCTATCTCATATAACATATTAAATATCCTATATAGCATACCGCAGTTTAAATACAAGCTTTACACTTTGAGCTAAGTAGCAGTTACTAGATAAATAAATCACTCTGAAATGAACAAACAGAATCCAAATTTCTTATTGTACTCCTTTTGTGAGTACTGTCTTTAAGAAGGAACACTTCAGGTTAGTGGGTTTTGATCTGGTTCTAAATTAATATTTTAAAGAATGAGTAAACAGCTGCTATTTTCCCCACCTACGTCAGAGCTATTAGAGAAATTTTTGCTGGAATGTTTGTTATCAGCTACGGCCACTATTTTCCATAACATTATTTTACCAGTGGTAGCTCTGGCATAAACAGCTGCACAGTTAAAAAAAAAAAAAAAACCCAAAAAAAACCCAAACAACTTTCTCTCTCTCTTTTTTTTTTTTTTTTTTTAAATAAAAGCTGTGTCTGTGCAAGGTAGTTTGTCTATACCATGAAGTTTTACTACTGCTGAAAGGCCCAAGAGCACAATGTTGCATTCAGACATCCCCTGTTTGGTCTTTACAGATGACCTAAATAGGGATTTTGTTAGAGTTGGCTGTGCTTTCTGTAACTATCTGCTCCAATTTAGTTCCCAGAGCCAGGAAAAAAAGGCAAGAATTCCAACCTCTCTCTTGCACTGCTGCCACATAAATAATCTCTTGGTGGTGTCCTCTCAATTACTATATATCAAGACCCGTTCTGAAGCAAATAAAATGCTTTATCTGCCTACTCACTCTTACAATTATCATCCTCATCATCTCATAATTCTCTCCTTCCCATCTAGAAGTTATGCTTACACTGATGGGTCTATGCTGAACATATGCAAGTTGTAGTTTCAAACCCCACCAATGGGAGTCTTGACAAGACCTTTTGTGAAGAAGCTTTGAAGGGATATAGGACACACTGGCACTGCAATCCAAAGGAGCTACTGCAGTTTACAGAGACACTGCTGAGCTATCTTAAAACTGACAACAATATAACTTCAACAGGACAGACAATGAGCTACATGACCAATGTCAGCCCTGAGCCCTGCATGTTTTTTGCTGCCTGGGATAAAACCTATACTGATAGAGGTCACTCTGTCATTGATACTCAAGCTACCTGGTTTAAAAATACCTTCTGCACATCTGAAAAAAAAACAAAAACAAAACCAAAAATGCAACCACCTGTCTGGGTGGTGGTGTAGATACATCTGTTGAACACTCAAAACCAAGCAGCGCATGAAAAATTTTTGTTTTCCAGTCTTAGGAAGACCCTGTTGCCTGTGCAAGCCTCCAGAAGCTCACTGATGGATTTATTGAAGCTCATTTTTCCAGAAGCACAAGCCTCACTCTCCAAGGTGCAGTGTTAGCTGCTGAACCATTGCCTCGAGTATGACTGAGCTGCAAGGCTTTTCACTTTTAGCCCCCTTGGCTTCAACCCTGAGCAGTTTAGTGTAAATTAATTTCAGTAGATCACAAGACAGCAAGGTTTTCACAAGCAGGTATCTCTTTCACACGTACCACCAGTGAAATAACTTTATTACTGCTTACATATTCCATGACAGGCTACAGCTCCACAGACGTCCCTTGCACAGGGACTACATTTACTTTCTATTTAACCCTCTGGAAAAAGGGCAACTCTGTAACTGTCATGCAAACACTGGTGAAGGGCAGAAGAATTTGGGGGAAAAAAAAGTCTGCCCAGAAAACAGTAATTCATCAAACAGGAAAAAAAAAAATACGCAATTTTTATGCCACCTGTTTTTTCAAGTCAAAAGTAATGGTTTAGTGTTTTTAACTGGTGATGTTACAGCAGTGTATGAAGATTTAAGAAACAAAACCAGACAAGCACATAGGTTTGGACACAGAACAATGACTTAAAAAAAACCCAAACCAATACACAAAACCCCATCATTCTTCCACAAATCAGTACTGACATGCATTTTCCAAGGCTGGCTTTCTACCTCCTACCTGTTTCTTGGGGGAATTAGGCCATACTTACATGTCCTTACTTCCTAAGGATCATGAAAGACCTGCCAAATACTGCAGAATCTTACAATTAGTTTAGCAAGAGGGAACCCTTCCCCAGACTTTAAGCAGAATGTCCAGGCAATCATACGTATGTGTTTCCACTAGCACACAACTAGCATTATAGTTTACAGGTTAGTAAAAAAAGCCTCATGAAGCAACGTGTTACTGTGCACAGTGCTCCACAAGTCTCTCCTCAGCTCTAATTACAAACTTTCAGTTTTTATTAGTTGTAAAAAGATAGTTTAAAAACAAAGTGCATCCCACAGATTCAAACTAAATAATGTTCATGCCCTTAAAATAACCTTTTCAGGTGGTATGAAATACATTAACGAGCCCCAGAAACCTAAGAAACACACAAAAGATCTATATTGTCCCCTTTCTTCCATTCTACCTTCCATTCCATTCATAATAAATAAAAGAAAACCTACACATAAGGGTTAAAGTGCTCAGTCCCCAAAGCAATTAATTTTATATTTAACATTTTATGAAAAAAACCCACTGCCTGCATCATCATGTTTCAGTGCATTATAGTAGCACTGCGTAAGTGTAACAGGTTGATGGAAATTCTTTCTACTTTCAGGCTGTTACAACCTTCTTTAGGAAATAACCTTTCAGTTGAAATTTTTCATGCTGGTTCTCAGCTGGTCCCCAGAATGAAATTTTATATGCAGATAGATAAAAGTTCATTGAACCATTTTTTATTTATATGACTATGTGGATTTTAGGTGCATAACAGAAAGACTTACAGGTCACATGAAAAAGACATGATATTGTTATCTTTTCAGCAGTTTTGATACAGTCAGATAAAAATGAGACCCGCATTGATTGCAGTTGCAGAAGGAAGAGTTTCCTCCTTGTTCCATTTACAGATATCAATACTGGCCACACACATTACTGGGCTCATGTGTTTCCTGAAAAGCCAAGAAAAGTCTACTGTCAGAGGTTATACACTCAACCCAGACCATGAACTGCCTCACACAGTGGTAATTGCTGTGCTGGAGGTACATCCCTACATATTTTAGTTTTCAGGCACTTGTAGCAGACCCAAGATCTAATTTCCAAATAAGGCTTTCAGATATGGTATAGCCAAAACCAATTCTCCTCAGAACCAGTTTAATTAGTCAGACTACTCCTGCTGCTACAAGCATTTTATGACCAAAGTAGTGATATGCCAAAACCTTTCCTTTAAACGCACGCATCATCAATTACAATCCTAAAACTTTAAAAAGCAACACTTAACCAAAAGCTTCAAAGCTCTAACAGTTGAGGCATAAATCTCATGTCTTAAGTAATGCTTACCTTCTTCAGTAATATTCAGCTACAAGCAAGAGTAGCAATACCATCAACGCGCACGTATCAAAGGCACTAAAATTATCAGTGCTCTGACATAACTGCCCAACAGCCGTCCGTGCTATGCCCTCCACCAAGGAGTAAAGCTCCTTGCAAAAACAATTCCTCAGAAAGGTCCAACCAGCCACAGAGCTCAAGAAACATGAGCGACAGCAAGCCACAAAAAAAAAAAGCAAGATCCAGAAGTAAGATCCCCTTCTGAAAAGCTCCTTGCCTTGAGTGGCTGCTTAATTACTCAGCAGGTAAAGCACCTCCTTGCAAAGTCTCACAGGTCTAGATCAGAGAGGAATATTATTATTATTATTATCTAGGAACTATCTTCATCATGAGGCAGGCCATATAATGTTACCCAGTAATTCTGGTTTCTTTTGCAAAAGTATCAATCCTAATCTGGAAACTCCAAGAAGTAAAGAATTTCTATTGCTAAGCAGCTGCAATGTTTAAATTAGCTTCACCATTAACGTTTTGGGTTTTATTTTCAGTTTCAGCTTTGCTGAATTCAGCTTTCAGTCACTGAATCTTGCGATTCCTTTGTCCACTAAACAATAGAAACTCCAAATATCTGCTATCTTCTTCCTGTCTGGGTAATTACAGGCCATGATCAAGTCACCCTTTTAACCTTCCCTTTGACAAGAGACTCGATTGACTAAATAAACTCAGTCATTGTATGTTTTCCAGTCTTCATTTAGCAGTCTCTTCTTTTCAACATAAAAATGACTAAAAAATTTCCGACACTGAACCCAGTAGCAATCATCAGTAGGTAACATCATTTTCCATGTTCAATATTTCAATTGATATATTTAAAAATTATTTCAGTCCATATCTGAAACAGCATCATACTGGGCTATGGTGCTCTGCTACTCATATGAAAACTTAAATCTTTCAATTTGGGGTTCACAGAAGAAGGAGACACTGAGATATAACTATGAACTACAGTGTCAGTTATGCGTTTCTTCCTGTGTGTTATTCCTGGCCAGTGATGGTATTATGTTTCAGAAATGGAAACAGATCTGATAAGTTCCATAGGCTACAGACCATGCAAAATGAGAGAAAAACATTAATTCATTAATGCCAGAAACCAACATATTTTCTCCCAAGCATGTAGAATTATTTCAGTCTAATCTGGACGGATTCTCTGCAATCACTTGCTCTGAAGACAAGCAGGCAAGAGTTTCTTCTATACCACCTCAGAATTTCTGGTGTAAAATGGCAGAATTGGGTTAAAATGGCAGAACTCAGAAACAAGCAGAGACATTCTGTAAAAGTTTCTTAATTTCCCTCAGCATGAGATAAGCATTTTTCACTTATCCAGATTTAATTTTTTTCTGTTTTCCAAATGAGCTGAAATTCCTCAGAGAGAGGAAGTCTCCCATGCTTCCCAGTACAGACCGCTTGGATTGACCAGACTGTCACCTGCTCAGAACAGTTCCATCAATCACCATCATCATCATCATCATCATAAATAATAATAATGAAGAGATAAATACAATTTTATTCCCTCCCTATTCAGCCACAGCATGATGCTTTAAAATTATTCAATTTTTAAACTCATCTGACTTGGACCAGAATTTCTCCTCCTAACCTCTTGGCCATCTTCCCCAGTGCTCTGACTTCTACAGCACTGTGAGGCTGACCTGTGAAGGTGACCAGGGATGGAGAGTATTTAAGAGCACCAGTGTGAATCACTGAGGGCAAACAGCAAATTTGTCACAGATGGACTGGTGGCAGAATATTATTATTCCTCAAAGGCTGCTGAAAATCAAACCAGCACTGTTTCTCAAGGTGGACAGTATGCCCAGGCCTCAAAAACGTCGGCAGTGGCATTGTTCGTGTTCTCCATTTCAAGTCATTGCCCAAGTACTGGATTTTTAGTATACCCAGACAGATACACTAAGTAAGCCTCTGTCCCAAAATATTCCCGTGGCCATGGTTTTAATAATGAATTCTTGAGATAATCCCCAAAAGCCATTATTTACACAGATGCTCAATACATACAAAAAAATCAAGGCAGGATTTTCAAAACTACACAGTGCTGGCATAATTCTGCTCCCAGTGAAAAGATGCCCTGGAAGTTGTGCTTGAAAATGCCACCTTACTCTATTTAAAACCTGTCATCACTGGGATAACCTCAGTCAGGTAAATCAGAAATACTTTGGAGTCAGGAGGAAATAAAACCAATATATACCCTTAAACACTGCATGTTAATCTTGGAACTTACCTGTTGATAGATCTACAAGCTCATCAGAAGGAAAAAGAGGTGCAATGACTGCTAGACTGCTAGTAATAGCTACTGAGTGATGCTTAAAACCAGCAATTGCATTAGGTTTGTGGGTGGGGGTTTAGCTACAGAAAAGAAAGAGGAAACGAAGGAACCATCACAAAGAGCTATTATACCTGACGGGCTCTACACAAGACAGATGAAATGTGAGCTTCAGTATTCAAAATAGAAAGGATACAATCATATGTCTGGTTAACTTACAGGAAATAGTTCCAGAGACAATTTTATACTAACTACAGTGATTTGAGCAATTTTTAAAAATAATACCAGCCAATTTCTCTCCATTATACTCTGCTGGCAGAAAATAAAACATTTTTCTTTGAAATGATTGCCTCTGGTTTTGTTAAATCATGCAGCCTGTCAACATGTGGTCACCAGTTTTACATGATCTTTCTGCTTCTCTGGAAAAGAATGAATTTGCAGCCTGATCCCTGATATAAATACATAATCTGGCATCAGTTAAAGTTGTTGCTATTACAACAAAAAGATAGGTAAGCAACTGTAATACTGTAATATGAAAAAACATCTAAGTCAAAATGATACATTTTGAATTCAAATATGACAAGGTTTTTGTTTTTCTTAAAAGCTAGTCCTGGTAACTCCTGCCATTGAAGAATTAAGAGCAGGGAAAAAAAAAAAAAAAAAAAAAAGCAGAGTCTAATTCTGTCACCAGATGTGCCTGCCCAACTCCATTGATTTCAAAGGACAACACAGACCCTTAGTGTTAAGTGATTTCATAAGAGTAAATATTTGAAAAACAAAATGAGAAAAAAATTGTGGAATCCTTCTTTTGGTACACAGTTGTTTCAGCAAGCTCACAGCAGCTGAACAAATTAAATCTCCAACCTTTTGCTGTCAAGTGGGAATCATGTACTAATAATCCTATAACTGTTTGATTGGGATATGTGCTCATCTCAACAAGGTGACTAAATGTCTGGGAAAAGTGAATGAGGAACAAAACCTCAGAAAGATAAAACACATTAAATTTTACTTTAGTAAACTTATGTTGAATTAACCTTTGAGATACTTTGTTTTTACCAGAGAATTTGCCTATTTAATACTCTTTTTACACCAGGGGTTTCAGGTTTGCTGTCTTTTCTGAACTCCTTTGTATACTGGGTATAGCATACCTCACGTATCTTTTCATCTCTACTTTGGGATGAAGAGATACACAGAGTCAATCTTTATAATTAAATCATGACTGTTGACAACAGCAGTTGCTGTGATTTCAGCTTATACAGCTATTATTTATATTCTTAGGAATGCCTACTTCAAAAACCCACGATAGGAAAAATCATGCTCTTAAGAGCAAGGGAGAAAAAGCAGCTGAAGTGTTCCCCATAATGCAGAAAGAGTCGATGTATCTGTGTGATGCTTAATGCCTTCCAGGCACTTGAGGACTTCACTGAGCAACTGGGTTTACTATAGCTTTAATAAGGTGCAAATGCTAATTCCCACACCACTAGCCTGCTGACAACTACTACTAACATGACAAAATGGGATCTTGACTATTGTGCTCATATGACCTGTGGCAGGGGCTACTGAAAATACACCCACGTGTCTGATCTTCCAGTTTGTGACTGTCTCCTGTAGAGAAATCAGAGAACAGGAGTCTCATAATTGCCTCCAGCATCCCTAAAAAGTAACAGCCACAAACAGACCAAGGCTGGTGCTAGAATTCTGGCCGAGTAGAAGAAACTTTTTCTACCAAGTAGTTTTTAACTGAAATGCCAACGCTAAACAGCTTTAGAGTCTTCTATTAATGGCCAGTATAAAAGAAGGTATTAGCCTGATACGCAAGAAGAATAAACATTAGGAGGAGATTTGGACAGTGAAAAGTAATGACGGCATGACAATAACAGAACAAATTAAATCAGGGTAGGAGTTTGATTTTCAGGTTACTTCAAGATTTGTTTAGACCTACAGCCTTCAAGAACTAAGAATTCTTGTGCCGATTTTAAAAGTCTTATTTAAAATATTTTATGAGTTCAGTTTACATTAAAATCTCAAATAAAATAGCACGGATGCTTTGTGTGGCCATCTGCTACTCTCATCAAGTGTCTGTAGTGACGAAAATGAGGATTCTAGTAGTTTTACTGTGGAGATAATTGAAGCCTTTCTAAGAATAATTTCTATTCAGTTCTTTAGAGCCAAATTTTGCCCTTGGATCTGCACTCTATCTTGTAATATTGGAACGTGGTTCTTGTTTGAGCAGTTAATATCAGCCTCTGAGTATAAAACATGAGCTACTAGGATTCTTTCATCCTTCTGCAAAGATGATATAATCTGTATTACATATTTTGGCAAATGCTTTTGGGGCATGCTGAGCATGCTTATATGTTTAAATTATAAAAACAATGCCAATATGAGAGGCTGATTGTCAGTGATGAGTTTCTAATTTTAGTCCACCACTAATTTGTAGTATAATCAAGAGCAAAACACTAACTTGACCCCCAGACTCTCAGTATTAGCCTGATAGTAAAACTGTTCTGAGATTCAGCTTACGTAATACGTTTTCAAATCCTCACAGATCCCAAACCTGCAAAGTTTATTCATAAAAGTAATCCATTAATTTCAATGAGATTATACAGGAATCTCTTGAATAAATCAGAATTTATGATTCAGGCCCATGCAGGCAAGTCCAGCCTGTGGGTTAGCTGACACTGAGCTCTGGTGTACCTAAACTGCAATCCTGAAAACTTATCTATAAAGAAAGTGTGTACTTGATGTTGAATTGAAGATGTAATCCCTGCACCACATACTTTTAAAACCTAAGTACTTGAATCAGCCTCATTGCTATGGGATGCTGCCTCCCACTGCTTTTACTGCAGCTGCTGGAGCAACGCTCATATGAGCTGGGAACGTTCCAAAAAGCTGCTTTCCTTTCTTTGCTATGACTGCTTATCAGCTTTCTAACTGGCCCTTGTATCACAGCATATCATACCATATCGTGATGCAGAAAACAGGTGCCATTTAGCTCTCAGTAAATCTGAGCTGACCTGGTCTTAGGGAGCATTTCAAGGATGTTGTCCTTCCCCCAACATAGCTAAAATAGTCAAAGAAAAGAGAAAGGGCAGGGGGAAGAAGGAAAATCTGAGAAAACAAAAGTGCATTCAAGCTTTCCTGTTGGAAACTGAAAGACAAATGAGAGGTTAGCCCTGGTACCCACATCACCATAGGCCAACTGGGAATTGCCGGTGCATAGTGAGCTCCCATCAGTCTCAGACTCCAGGGCGCACACGTGCACATACATTAGGGACGAGGCGTAGAAGCTAGCTCTACCTGTATTAGCTAGTGAATTCTCCATGCAACATTCGGGGTGGGGGTGTAGATATCTCTCTTTTTTTTTTTTTTTTTCCTCCTGAAAAGGAACAAAAGCAGGAAGAACTGTGCAAAACAAATGGAACAGATGTAGGAATCTCTTTCAAAGCACAGACTGCATCCCCTTGACTTCTCTGAAATATGTTTAGCCCTTCACTGGAAACAGCTGGACACCAGTGAATACAGATATCATTTCATATACTACCGAAAATATGTTATATTTGGGAGCTGTGTACAGGAATAAATAAGATCTTAGCTACACAAACACATTAAACTGGAATAGACTATCATCACAGCTGAAAGAAACCACTTTCCTCTCAACAGTGGTACTGTATACCCACCCTGCACCATCATCTTCCTTGGGAATAGGTAAGGTTAAAATTACTAAGTGATTTTTACTGGGTTAGTTTACAGGTTCCTTAATCCAGTTTACCACATGGATGTATAAATGCCCATGTAAGTGGGGGTGGCACAGAATGAGTGAGAACATATCTCTAAGCACTACCAGCTTAACATATTCATGAAGGAAAGCTGACGATAGGAGCAAGACTACATACTTAGCTGAAGCTGTCAGAACAATAAGGGTTGCCAGAATGAAACTGCCCACTTGGAATCTGGCCAAAATTACCATTCCTTTAGAAATGCTTACTTAGAAGTATGAAAAGTGCTAAACATTAATAAACACAGCCAGTCAATATCTTAAATTCTCCCTCGACTCCATCACTAACCTAAGGCCATGGTGGGGCAGTGGTTTGTTTTGGACTTTGGTGGAACTCAACCTTATACTGAAACCACAGACACAGAAGAAAATAGATTTCAATACAATTGACAGCATATGTTTCTATATCTCTATTCAGTAGCTGATAGAAATAAATAATACACAGTGTGCCAGAGATAACCACGGCAAATACGACGTCAGCCAACTTCCTGAATTGCATTCTAATGCGATCTTAGAACAGATCTATGCCAGGTTCCTCAGGGCTGCCGTTCACTTGATTTCTTTCCCTTCATAGTGGTTTGTAACAAATACAGCAAAACTCACTTATTACTTCTGCTTTCCACGTTCAGAAACAGTTTGTTGTTCTGAAAGGTTTTTTGATACCATGCTAGTCTAACTTTTCTTGCCTGAATCCTTTGCTTTTCTTTCTTAAAATACGTAGAGAAGTCTTGAATTAATCTAAAGTTTGATGAATGCCAAATCCTGGTTAAAAACAGCTAGATGTTACCTGAAGTAACATTTTCATATGAGGCTGTTCAGATGTGTAGCCAACTGGAATCTGTCTGGCCTTATGAACTGTTTACATATCCTTAAGCCATCAGAGATCCTGATAGTAAAGCCAGCTTTTTATAATATTTTGTGACTCCATGACCTCCTGAGAGAACTCTGGAGCCTTAAATTAATAAAAGCATCATTTTAATCCATGCATTCAAGTACATTCTTCATTTTGTGTTAGAATATAATGAAGTTTGTTTTAATATTTAACAATACTATATAGTCAGTGCTATTTAACTATTTTATAATAGCAGGTCCAGTTACGATCTCTTATACTTCTTCACAATTTAGTAACTCCACTAACTTCAAACATGCTATTCTTGGTTCTGTCAGAGTTATGTTAGAATCCATCTCTATGCAACTTAAGTACAACTTAACTACAAATGATGAAAGCTCAACCTCAACTCCCCTGTGCAGAGCTTGTCCCACTTTCAGAGGTGAGTACGGCGTGTTCTGCTCTAGCTCATACCAGGTGACTATAGCCGCTAGATGCCAAAAACCCAGCTGGGGATTGTCACAACATCTGGTTCCCTGCAATACTCAATTTCTTCTAAACGTGCACAGCTCCGAGTGAAGCATATCCAGAAATACACACAGATTTTTTTTCTTAAAGCATGGAACTCCACAATCAAGAGTATTTCAAAAGCTTAGTTTGCAAGAAAATATACAAATGAAAGTCCTAAATATAGGGATTGTTCTGGACCCCTTTCCCTTCTCTACTCAACCTTTTACTGAAATCGGAAATTCTCTTTTCCTGTCTCGAATTATATCTGACTAAAAGTAGCTTACCAGAGAACAACATCAGCCTCATCAGATATGTGGGGGGGGGGGGGGTGGGGGGGGTGGGGTGTGTGGGTGGGTGGGTGGTGATGGTAGTGTCTTTTGGTGACAAACAAAAGCAAAGATCTTATTTTAAATCACCCCAGCCCAGATATTGAAGGTACCAGCAGAAAAAAGCCACTTCTTTTAGGGCTGCTGCTTCAAAGAAAGGTATAATTCACCTCTATTACTTGGCTCTCTAACTACATACATAGAACCACTCTCTATCAGTTACGTATGAGGCTGTTGGCAGCTGCCTCTTCTATATGTTTAGCAGCCCTCACATGTAATAGGAGAATCCCTTTCTATGGATCACCGAGTACTCCAACCATCAGAAGACACAAGTTCACTCAGTGGACAGGTAATATCCTTCACTATCCTCCTTTCAGTGCCTTTTACTCCCTTTCCCTCAAAACAAATGCATTCTATGCAAGATGTATTCCTCATTACAAATGTTCAATGTCAGGGTAGCTGGCTGCAGTCAGACTGCCCTTCCAAGAGTGCTGGATAACTCTCTTGGCCGATTTCAGCTCCCGGGAATGGATCCCATCCTCTCCATTTGCCTCCCCTCTTCTGTGAGCTCTACTGTGACCTGCACTTCAGTCTGGGTGGAGAGGTGCGTTGCTCCCAGAGATACTGTGTTCAAAAACAGCATCTACATTTTGTGCAGTGTGCTACACATGCTCGATCACATACACAGATTTGGCTCTGCTCCCTCCTATTTTGGGTTCCTATAAAGCCCGAGTTACATACACGTGGGTGTTTTTGCAGATATGCCCCACTTTTCTGCTCTCAAATTCCCACCTGGGCTTTGGATAATGAGAGGGCATATCTGGCCTTTTGACTCTAAGACCTTCAGACAGCGTAAAGCGAGAGCAATCTCATGGGAAGGGCTTGACTACTTTTGGCAGCAAAGGATGGAGATTAATGTTAGTTGGGAGGGGAGGTAAGTTGGGAGATCTCAGAAAAGATGCACCTCTCTCCCTCACCAAGGGCATGTCTCCCCTTTTTTTGCCCTCCATGCCTTTGCTCCATTTGATTGCTGCTAAGTCTGAGCAGCCTGGCACTCTCCAGCCTTCATGCTCAGGGTGTGCAGGGAGGGAAGCTCAGAGGTAACAGGGAGAAAAGAAGACAATGGAAGCAAGTCAGCTGAGAGCTTATACGTATGGATGAGAGGACAAAGCAACACGGGTGATGTCATGGTAGGCATCTGCTGCAGACCACCTGATCAAGAAAAGGAACTAGATGAAGCTTGCTTTATAGAGTTGGAGGAAGCTTCACAATGACAGCCCTGGTATTAATGGATAAGGCTATGGAGTAAATCCTTCCCAAAGCCCCTTTCAAGCACATGAAAGACTAGAGGTGACTGGGAACAGCAAGCGTGAAGTAGCAAGGGCAAGTAATACCTGAGCAACTCAAGTGCCTTTTATGAGATGACTGTTTAAGATGGGTACAGGAAGGGCAGTGATATTGCTTACCTCAGCTTTATGAACATCTGCAACCTAGTCTCCCAATAGGCCCTTCTAGCCAAAGTGGTGAGATGTAGACTGGATAAGTGCACAATAAGGTGGGTGGAAAACTGTCTGACCCATCAGACTCAAAAGGCTGTGATCAGTGGTACAAAGTCTGACTGGCAACTAATTTACTACTGGTGTCCGTCAGAGATGAATATTGGAGCCAATACCAATTAATGTGTTCTTTAATGACCGGGATGATAGGATGAAGCGAATCCTCAGCAAGTTCCTAAAAATACCTCTATTGGGGGATACCAAATTGGGGGAGCACCACTTCCTTCCCTCCTTTCTATGTGTTTCACAGATGAATTGATTCTCCCACAATCCTGAGATACTGAACTGACCTTTACAGCTGGGCTGCTGGATAAGCAGACAGATGCTTCTGCCCCTTTACTGCTATCCCACACAGATGCAATATTTAACCATGGCTCCCTATAATTTGTTTCTCAGCTAGAGAACAGTAGCATTCAGAACAAAAAGCCAGATATGCATCCCTGCTCCACGTTGCTACTGCTTCCGAAGGCTCTGTGATTCGTGTGACTCTGCCTTACCCCGTGAAGGGCTGCCTGCTGTAAGTCCATAGTGAAGGGAGAGGTGAAAACCTTGTGACCCCATTTAGATTAATCCTTCTCACCTCCTAACCTTGGATTGGAGGCATACCCTTCCCTCATTACTAGCACTTTAAATTAAGAAGAGATAAGGGAGGAGATAAGACGTGTTAGAATATGCCACTGTCATAGAAAGCAAATACAGTAACTATAAAATCAAGCAATAGTTAGTGATTCTGTGAATAGTATATTCTCCATTCTTTCACAATACGTGATTAGTAGTGATAATTTCAGAGCTCGAATTCGCCACTAATTCAAAAGCTACATTTTATGACAGTAAAAAGCAGAGGCCATATGAGTAAGCTTTGCAGATGGTCCAAAAAAGTTATTTAATTCTTCATCAGCTAGTAATAAACAGCTGCATTCTTGTGTCTTTTCTGCTTTTGTTTTATGTGTCACAATGTATAAGCTTATTTCTTGAAAAACTGAGAACATACAGAATATTCAAAATACATTGTACTGAAAATGTTACTTAATTGGAGATAATGCAAAATGGCAAAAGAAGACTTACAAAACATGTGAAAGAGTAGAGACTGTAAGACAAAAATCGAAAGAATTTGCAGTCTTTTTTACAGCTCAATTTCTCATTACTGGAATGAAAAAATAAGAACAGGCTTAAAAGAAAAAGGAAAAAAGAAAAAGAAAGTTTCCATATTCAGTCCAACCTGAATTCTAACATGGCTCTTTGATCACATTTTACAGATGTTCTTTGAATTATTTTATAGACATCCCCAAATCAGCGCTTTTCAAAAAAAACCAAACCAAGACCTCCCTGCTCTTTACTAGTGTCCTTTTTCCCCCCCTGCCTCCACACCCTGTGTAATTGTAGCTTAACCTACATCGGCAAAATTAAAAAAGAAGAAAAAAAAATTACATTTCTTCCCTAAATGGAATAAACTATTAGACCTTTATTCTAGTACTATTCCATTTCCTTTCCAGTTTTGCTGCCATAGAGGTATTAGCAAGGGTTGTGATTTTTTTTTTTCTTTTTTTTTTTTTTTTTTTTTTTTTTTTTTTTTTTTTACACACACACACTTTTAGCAAATACACTTATTTCAGCAGGGGATACACCAGCAAATTTTTGCTCGCTTAAAGTGTATCCAGCCAAATGTCTCATACCACTCCATTCCTGTTATTTCATTTCAAAGTAAAAACTTTTTTCTTCAAACACAGAAGGATGCTTTAGTAAAATGGTCACAAAATCAATAGTAATGGTCACAGAGCAATATCAAACACTAATTTAGATATTATAAACTATGCATAGGTAAAATTTTATTGTCTGAAAAATGGAAGGTTTAAAGTGAGTTTTAACAGTTTCTAGAACCATTCACTTCCACAGATCTTTAAAGCATTCATTTGAAACTATTGCTTGATAAAATATGAAAAGGTAGGAGAGAAAATGTGCGCAATATACTTAGCAGCATGACTTTTTAAAAAACATTCAGCAAGTTAAAATCTCAATTTGGTGCAGTTGCTACCATTACTAAAATGTGTAAGTATTTCTATTCACCTGCAAATCCGCATTTTTGGCTAGTTAACCAGCAGTTGAATTCACAGCTGGCAGTTAGGCAAACAATTACCTAATCTGCATGAGAACTGCTGAAGTTTAAACATTTGGATATAGAGAGTACATTTCACTATTGCCATAAAGAATTATATGGTCAAATTCTTTACTATTCATATTTTTAGCACAACCATTTTTGCAACCATTTTAGCACAACAAATTTTTGCTTTTCTCCCCCTTTACTGAGAAGGCAGACCTTTGATTCTGAACTATTTCAGTGAAAAGGACTCTAACTAAACAGAAAATCTAATTTTATTGAATTATATCATATCCTATTTCCATTGTCACAGGATCTTATTCTACCTTTGATTCTTTGTTATTATTTTTTAAAGCAGAGAACCTCAGAAAATAGTTAACACAATTTATCTACAAAAGAACTGAAACTTCAGTCTTCCAAACACTTTTTATTTGGGTGGGAGAAAAACTGATTGATTATTCTCTTCTTGATATGCATAGATTCAAAGTATGTCCTTCTCCCTGGAGCATGCATTGGCACCTGAAGCAGAACATGTGGAGGCAACAGCTTTTCAGGCATCAGAAATGACAGAAGCAGGAGCACAGGTAGACTCCTTGGATACAGTTCTTTGACCCATATTCAATTAATCCACGCAGTTCCTGTGCTTTACCCAACATTAGAGGCTGCACAGAAACCATATTAGAGTTCACAATAGAGTCTTAGGCAGTTTCTTCCCTTTAGAAAGTGAAAACGGTCTTTTTCTAACACATTTACAGAAAATTCTAACAAGACACTGCCTTCCAAATAATCCACTGGGGCTTTGTCTCCGCAGCAAGCAGAGGTGCGAATGTGTGAGTGCAGGCAGACCAAAGCTAGCTGTGGTATGAATGATGGTAAAGCTGTGTATCACCGGTCCCAGAGCGTGCTGCAGAGAGGCAGCCAGCAGGCTATTTGCATATTTGGGCACTTAGCATGCACTGAAATGCATGTTGTTACAGCTTGACTGCGTTTGGTTGAAGCTAGACTGGGCACGCCTACAGATGCTACAGTCACACCTGTAATGGCAGAGTAGAAGTAGCCTGTGACAAGTAGCTAGGAAATATTTTTTTTCTTTAGGCAACAGTTTACTCGCAAAATAAGTGTGTGTGCCTGTGTATTCGCGCACACATACGCGTATACACGTACACACTTTCCTACACATACACATACGTAACAGGTTTCTTTGCTTTTAATTTAGAAAGAAAAAACTCACACTGGATTATTTAGTTTTGAAGAGGAGCGTTGGGGATCACTTTGGATGCTTGCTTGCATGATATCTGAAAAATGACTATGCACACACTATACATGAATGTATTATAAAGCAACTCAAATGTAGAGAGTAAAACTTCGAACGGCGACACTACCTGCCCACTGCCATTTCTATTGCTTAGGTGTCAAAATGTGTTTATATCAATCGGTGCTTGATTGATTTATGCCAAGAATTCAACGACTACAGTCAACAGGAGTTTTTCCACTTATTTCTGTAGTCTTTGAATAAAGTCCACAATGGGATTCAGGGGACATCATCTCTATCAGCTGCATATATTAAAAACACAAAGCAAACAATATGCACACATAGGTGCCACAAACATACAGCTTTGTGGCACGTATGTGTGCCTATCCCCCGCCCAAATCACAGCCACAGTTTTGGAAAATAATCATCAGGGCCTCTGCAAATTCAGCTCAAAATAATACTGACAGCCTAATCTTTTGAATGGTGCAACTGTTATCTTTAGGACACAACTATTCATAGTGCTTGTTTTATGTTTACTTATAAAAAGAAGAAAAAGTTCACCTGAAGGGTTTTAAGAGTTCCAGAAAGTAAAAGCTCTGAGTCATATAATATTGTACAGATTAGTTCTATATTAATGTTTCTTAAATAAAAACCAGAATTGGGTCCTTTCTAACACATCGGTGAGTACCAAGCAGTAGTTCCTTTCCACTCACTATAATAAATGTCAAAAATAATTTTGGGTTATATGTAGCAGTTATAATGCAACAAAAAAGAAATTAAATTTGCAGGTTTCTACCCTCCATTCTGGCTCCCTTCAGTGGATGCGTTGCCTGTGGGCTTGATTCCATAGGATGTTTAAATACAGAAATAAATATATAAATAATTACAAGCTAATGAGCAATGTCACTGAGGCCAATGAAACTATTTATGTTTAACATTATGTACATGCCTAAAGTGCTTTTCTGGACCACAGCCCATATTAACTTCCATTTTATACAAAAATACAGTGAACACTTTAATAAAACAGAAGACACCATCTTAACAGATACTGTGAATCATGTCAATGTTCTTCTGGCTTTGATATATATCTCTTAATTAATGGATGTACTCAGAGACTTATCGGGATCCTGTGCAGGAACAGTACATTTGAGACATGTAGTATGTCAGCAGTGTACAATAATCTGTATAGAATATAAAGGAAATGATAGAGAACTTGGAGCACCAGCTCACTGTTTCAGTGCCTTTAAGTATCACAAGCAGCATAATTCAAGGTGTGAACATGTTTGCAGATCTCTTTCAGAGACTCAAACTCTTACTTTAGCACGGATTTTTGAAAGAGATTAAGGAAACAATAATCAGGTGAAAATTCCCATAAATAGAAGAGAAACCCAAGAACTTAGAATACTGTGAATAATCTCCAAATTAATCTCTCAAACTGATTGCAATAAGATTTGGCAATATACATAAAATCAATCTAAACCACAAATGTTTCAAGAGATAAAATTTTAAAAAAACTTCAGATTATACATAACTGCTAGCAACACTAAAAAAAAAAAAATTCCTCTCCATTTCTCATGTAAAGAATATCTTGGGAGACATTCCATCTTTTGGAACTGCTGATCTTGCTACTTTTATTTGAAAACTTGGATATTAAGGATTTGGCTCTTTTAAGTCACAATATGTGATTAAATAGGGCTGTTTTGTTATTTACACTAAATTGCATTTCACAGAACCACCTGGCCTTTAGATATTAACATCTAATTCATAATTTTAAAAAAATACTCTTTTAAATGTTAATACCTTTCAAAATACTTTTTTAATAATATTTTTACTTTTCTGAAGACTCTGAATGCTCACTTTCCTTCTTTAGTTTGTTGTGTTATAAACTGTAAAGAAGCAACAATGATTACTATTTAGAGTAACATAAAATTGGAAGTCTAAGATTTATGAGTTTTAATAGAACTTAATTAATTTGGGAACTGTGGGATCATTTTGTTAGCATCTTGCTGTGGAACTTTCATTTATGCCTTTTCTGTACTGAAGCAAAAGTTTCCTCCAGTTAAGTTTCATTTGAAAAGCAAAACATTACCTCCAGATTATACTTTTGCAAAAGGAAAATATTTTTCCTTACACTTTACAGTACAGTACATGCAGAGAAGCAGAAAATCACACTCTATATTTTATGATTTTTTTTTTTAAAAAGTACCCTTAAATAAGAAAAAGGTAGGAAAAAAAATACTATTTGAGAATAGCACATTTTAAACTCATAGCCCTATGATATTTATTCGCTTTGAGTCTTCTTACATTTCCTACCATTCTCTTATTGTTCTAAGTCTATAAGAAAAACGGTGACCAAGATTATCATCGTCCATAAGAAATGAAGCATGTTCTAAAGACAGCAGGAAACAAAGGGGAGGAGCCTGCCTAGCTCTTCAATATAGCAGATTCAATAAATGATATACTGGAAACAACATTTCCAGAACTGAGTTTTCTGCAGGGAAGAACTAAATGTTGCCAACCAGCTGAGAACAAAAATAGGACAGGAAAGACCAGAGGAAAAAGCATTAGTTCTGAAAGAAGTGTCTGAGGAAGCCAAAGAGCAAGAAGCACCTGGGCTGTGAACAAAAGGACAAATGACATCAGAAGTATACAAAATCAAAACCAAACACAAATTCATGCTTTCAAGAAGGAAAAGCAATTATTGTGTTGAATGTATTAAAATACTGTTCAGTGCTCAATGTTCACTACCTCTACAGTGTTACTCCTCCATGTATACAATTGCACTAGCTGTCAAAAAATGACTGAAAAATTTCAGGTTGCATGTCACCTTTAAATCTGTCCTAGCTAAGGAAAGCTTCTGTGTTGGGCTCCTCAACACCTGAAGCAAAGAGATGAGAGCCCTCCTGAAAGCCTAGGCAGAGCCAGCAATCATGGGGGAAGACCGAAGAATTAAAAAAACAACCAACCAACCAAAAGCATCAGTGCTCTTCAATAAGGAGACTAGAAGAGAGAAGAGAAAAAAAGAAAAAGAACAAGAAAAGGATAAGAATCGGTGGACCACAATCTGATCCATGCATGAACAGGATGGGAGAGATATTTGTGACTTTATCATCATGGATCTAAGTTGACTGTGGGGCTTTTGACCCATACATAGCCCCTTGAAAAATCCTCATGCCTCAGGTGCACATCTGAATTTTGCCCATAAATTACTATTATTTCAGTACCCAGTGAAGCATTTTAAAATAAGTCCATGTAACTTATTCGCACAGAACCAACGTTCTTATAGATAAGATAGATTGGGAAAGCTCCTTGACTCCCTTGTGCTTAATCAGTTTGACAAAGTGACATTTGGAAAATATAAAATCTAGAACTATTACACACATTTTGAGAATTGGGGGGTTATAATACAGTAAATGATGAAACACTGTGAAACACTTTCTTCAATTATCCATTTAGCACAATCAGAGACAATGCTGTGTATGCCATTTCTGCCAAATTAGAAAGGAGGGTTGAAAAACACCTGACTTCTATAAATCCATGAAATGAAAAAGAACAAACTGATCAGAGGATAAAACCATACTAAATATATACAAACTCAATGGCCTCTGAGCATCATTGCTGGTAAAACCATATACTGTAATTATTTCTCTGAAGTCAGTGTGACACCAGAGTGCTAAATATTCATTCTTTGGAATAAATATGAATTTAGAACTATTCATCTTTTTTCAAATAGCTGACATGCTGCATAAACAGAAAGTATATATGGTTTTCTTAAAGTAAACAATACAATAAGTAAAGTGATTTATTATGCAATTTATCTCTTTCCATCTCCGTGCTGTTCATAATTCAGATCCACACAGGGCAGTTCATATACCATTAATATTTCCCAGATGTGTTTGACTTTAAGGCTATGATCATTTTAAATGTTTTAAAATGTATGCCATTTATCATTAGTGTTATGATGGTGTCATTCGCATTATTATAGTTAAGGTTGTGTCAGCAGTTCTATAAGCCCTTATTTTCAGGGGTTCAGAACTTGGCAGTAAGAAGTGGCTACAGGCTGAAACCTGGCATAAAGCATCCTGGCTTGGGAGCAATTAAATTTCTTTCTGAAAAAGCTAACAAAGGATTTAGTCTTGAAATTCTGCAAAAGAGAAAGAAATGTCTTCATGGTTTTAAGATACAAAGTTCTGCTGGCAGATCTTAGAACTTGTTTTGTGCAGAAATGAATAAAGGCAAAAGAATGTCCTGTGGAAGGTGGAGAGTGCTGGTGAGCTAAGGAGGGTAGAGACAAAACACTTGTCTTTTAAACAACTTGGCTGGATGTATTTCAACCGATCAAATACAGCAGGGCATCTCAGCCATGTCTGTAGCACCTGGAAATTCAACGAGTATACATTTTGCACATGACTTCAAACATCAGAATGGAGCATTTCCAAAAGTGCATTAACCTAATTCCCACATGGCAATACCAGGATAAGCTTCGATTTAAATGGTCATGTTTTATTTGCAACTTCACTGACCTCCCAGTTCTGACTGGTTTATCTTAACTAGACTGGGATGGGAGTCATAGAGAATTACTGTGCCAGACAGCTAATGTTCACACAAGAAATCCTGACAACTATTTCAAGATCTTTATGCTGCTCTGAAACTCTTTTGAGTAGATACATTCTGCAAGGAACATGTTAGACTCTTGCAGAAACTGAGTTGGTAGTAGAGGAATGGAGAATATGGAAAACCCTACCCTGTAGTGCTGGTCTACCATCTTTCCAGTTTGAAGCTATAGTTTGCTTCTCTTCTTGCAACAGCACAGAATTTGCTTCTACTGTCTAACAAAGATAACTAATTTATTTAAGAGACCAGGAACACCAATAAACATCCTATATGTCTGTAGACCTATCATGAAAATAGTTTTCAGCTAAGCACTAGAACTATTAAAATTTGCCAGGTCCACAACAAGAAGGGTTGGACTACTTAGAATTGTCATTTATTTCTTTTCCTGGCCACCTCCAATTCCCATGCTGTAGTATTTGTAGTATTTGAGATTCTGTGAGCAATCCCTACTGCCAGTTCTTAGAAATTTCAGATTCACCAGCTATTTGTTTCTTGGGTTTTTTCCTTCCAGCAGCTGGGCCATGCAATAAGAATAGAGTAGTTTTCAAGTCCCTCTCTTTCAGAACCCCCACTCCCCAAAAAGTATCCATGTTTCCCTTCTTCCGAAACACAGCTCTTATAAAATCAGAGTTCAGGGCCCAGCCCCAGAGGAATCATTTTCTTCTTCCCACCAGAATCAACTACTTTGTCTTCCTTTCATCCTCACACAGGCATTCAGCAGATGTCCCCACTCCCAAAACTCCACATTTCTATTCTTCCCTAGCATGATTTTATTTTCCTTTGCCTCTCTATTCACTCTGACTTGACCCCTTCCACGTACATGAATAGGAGCCATGCCCCGGTGTCTTCTCTAAAACTCAACAGCAATGAGGCTATGCCACCTGAAAAGTAAGTTGCTAAACCCTACTGCTTCTTGCAGGACCTCTGCTATTGCTGCCCCCCTACCTCCACCCCAAAAAAGCCTGCTGTTGCTGTGCTTTTCTTTCACATCTGCTATACTAGCTACAAGGAAACTGGCTTCCACTTTCTCTTAAGACTGCATGACTCTACACTTCTAATATGTCACTAGTTATTCCTCTCCTGTTACCAGAGCAGCACCTTGGAAGACATTTTGCTTTTCACTCACTCTCTCAGCAAGAAGAAAAAAAAAATAAAATTAAAAAATTCTTTGTCAGAACTAAGTATCAGTTCCTGACCAAATACAACAGTTGATTTTAATAGAGCCATCTTTTCAGGGACACAGACTGAACATCTCTGATCACAAAGGCTGAACATTTCTAGTCAGGCCATGGAAACTTCTTGTCACCCTTCTCATCAAGCAGTCCCTCTCCAACCAGTCAAGCCATTTAAAACTTTTTACCTCTTGTGTCCTGCACTGTTGCAAGATACAAAACTTTAACAAAAAAGACAATCTAGACTTTTCAAGCAATGCTTGGAAACTTAGGCTTTATGGCTGATTGCACCACTCCTGTATAAACAACTAGGGAAAGAATATATTACTCAGCTATGTGGTAAAACATGATTGAATATAACTGATTATCAAATATTTTACTTGTAGATTCTTCCCACATTCCACCAGAGGGCTACAGAACTCCCAAAATACTGAAGAACAAAGTTTCCAACCTTTCCAAAGTAAACTATGTCCTGTATGTCATTTTCAATTTGCTGTGAGCATAGTTTTCAACTGATTTTTAGAGATAAGTCAAAAAAATTCAGCAGATCTTTTTATCGTTTTGCAATTGGCAAACACTTTCAGAATAAAATCTGAGACAGGGCAGATTTAAGTAATGGTTTCAACATGCCTGAAGCATTGTCCACAGGTCATGTTTCCATTTCCATGTTCAGAAAAGTAGAGAAAATCCCTCCTACTTTCTATTTCTCACCTGCTTTGCACATCAACCACAGAGAGATGCACCATGCACATTATCCAAGTTAAAAAGTTTCCATTTATTTGCAATTATTTTTCTCTTGTATGAAAATGTTTTACTTTTCACTCCACAAATGTAACACCCTACTGCTTCCGCATCCATGCAGTTCACCTTCCCTGTTATCGAGTGCTCCTACTTGTGACACCACAAGTTGGAATAAGAAACCGTGACGTATACAAAAATGAAGTATAAGTTTAAAAGCAGCGAGCAGGAATAGGAAACCAATGTGCATGTTAGATAATGACATATAAAAAAGAGTTCTTGAGGAAAAGAATGAGGTCACGAGTAAATTCTTCAACAAAGCTTAGTACACATTACTGATTTTCCTTTTGTAGATCTGGACTTAACTTTTATCAGCTCGCATCAAATCAAATTGACAGCCAAATAAAACTTATTGAGATCTTCAATTTAAGTTGTGCCAAAACCTCATCCTAGGTAAGGAGAGTGACAGTTGGTAAAAGAAGAGTTGATCCTTAATCTCCACATAGCAATACATTCAGAGCAATGAATAGCAATCAGTTTAACCTCTTTTCCTTATATACAATGCAGTGGCCATTTTATTTTTGTTTTACATGCTACATGGTATTAACTTTTTTCCCCTCACATTATAAATATGACAATCTACACCATTCATGCTGTCAGCTATGAAATAGTAAGATATATCTCTTCCTTCCATACACAAAGGGGAGTTAAATTCATGAATCCAGCAGTACGGCTAGCCATTCTTTCATGCTATTTTTCCCTTTCAAATCGGTAAAGAGCCTGAACACCAACTTAAAGCAAACATGCCTCCTAGATAAATGTGGTCTAAACAAAATACTTTTCCCCTTGTAATATCAACGTTTACAACTAGTAAAAGCCCAAAGAAGCAAGGATTTGATTTCTTTCAAATGCAAAGAGAAGAAACGATTGTACAATTTGATTGACATAAGAAAACAATTTAAGGATACTGTATTTTTTCCAGATTCTACTGCTACGTTTGCCAAACTATAAATGGTCTGATAAAGTCTGCAGATTATAAAATATATTGCCTGTTGTATTTATGTTGCACTTGCTTTCAGCACTACAGTTCAAAGGAAAGTAGAACTGCAAAGCTCCATGTATTAGCCCTAAAGCCACTATAAGCTACAACTGGTTGCTCTGGAAGCAATGGAACAAATTCTCTGTAGTCACCATAGAAATCCTATGGAATGTAGTTTCCCGCTGGTCTGCAATGGCGTTTTGGAATAACTATAATGTAGCCATAGCCTTCAACGTTATAAATGGTGCATTAAAACCACACATGTTCTAATACACTTTCAGAAAGAGAATTTTTCCTTTCCTTGCAGAATTAAGCTTCCTACTAGTAATATATTTACATATAAATGTAATTATACTTATGTATACTATATCATCATATATGTGTCAGATTATATATAACGTTCTGTCTTATGACTGAAGAGATTAGCAGACTGCTGTCCACTTCCTGCCCTTCCCAGCTTCCATTGTAGCCTATCTTTCAATGGTACCCCAATTATATAAATCACAAAGCTCACGAAGGAAAGCACACTTATATTTGTACAAGAAATGAGATAGAGTATCTATTCTGGCAGCCTATACTAAGTGCCCTCTTCACAGTTTGAAAACAATTTCACTAAGAAGTTTAACTGTCGTGATTTCCAAAACCAAAAGGGTAATAGGTCTCTGGATTGAGTTATAAGATCTATCTGACAGAGAAATCAACTTTTGTTTCTATTTAGTTCTTATTCTTCATGAACCAACTTTCTTTTCAGATAAACTAGAAGAAAAATTCTTATGTCAACTCTATGTTGTAATGTCAGAAAGAATTGGGCAATATTTACTTTATTTACATTCATGAAATTCTATGCCACCCATACAAGGACAGATTGGAGGCCTTTTTAAAGCTGCTTTCATTATCATCCAATTTTGGAGCCTACATAGAGAGAAAATTCTCTTGGTCACTGGTGCTATCAGCAAAGACATGCACAACCCCTTAGTGGAGCAGATAAGTCCCAAATTCTGCCCGGTGAAATCAGTGGCATCATACAATCAAGAAAAAATTTGTCCCATCAGACAAAGAAAAAAATCCCAGTGCTATCACAGGGCATAGTTAATAACTTAAAATGAACAGGATAATTGGTCATTACTGAAAAATTTAATTTACATTACTAAAAAACATTCAGACTATTTCTCTGATTTGTGTCTGGTCTTGTTCCATTGAAATCAAATGTTAAAAGAGTAATTCAGTTGTGAGCGGAATTAGGTATTAATGCAATTAAGAAGCTTCACTTAAGACATTGTTTATTTATATATTTGAACAACTTTGCAATACTATAAGCCATTGAGTGTACCTTCTTTACATACATTCTCCAGGTGTCTTACACAACTTGTTTTTCAAATACAACAGTGCTGTTAGCTTTGGAAGGTGGCAGGCTGGGGTGGGGTTTTGGTTTAGTTTGGGTTTTGTTTTGTTTTTTAAACCCAAAGGCAAAGGTAGTACGAAAGGTGGGATTCACTACGTTGAATCACCTATGTTGATTCATGCTGAATCACATGATGAGTATTGAAAGGGGACAGTATAGAGTAAGAAAATCGCAGGATCAGTTTACACAGGATGCTAGCTTTAAAAGTCATAAACTGGAGAACACACAGACTTCTTAAGTGCCAGATTAAAACCTTTAACATCAAATCTTATCGTTGTTTTGAACTATTTGACTGCGCTAAGTCAGAGAACCTCTTTCTAAAAGAATCCTGTCATTTCTTTCCTCCTCATAAGCACTGCCAGTTTCCCAATGCTCTTTTGACAGTATAATCAGTCAATTCAATCAGAGAAATTCTATAGTACAATGGTAATTTTCTCTCACTTTTTTTTTCTCCCTTTACACTGTCAATTCAAACCACCTGCTGTAAGCATTGATGTGGAACAGCTTAGTATTAGCTCTGAAATTAGTACCAGTCCCCAGTTAAATACCTGGCACATTCAGTGTGGGACAGACACTGTTAATGGCACATAAAACCATCAGATGCAGTTGGTGCATTACTTGAGCAAGTCTCTTTCCAAGCCATTCAGAGAGCACCTTGCTGGTGTCACTGCACTAGGCTTAAAAATCAGCCTGAGAGGTATGATTTGGGGAAGGAGGGGGAGAACAAACATAACCACAGAACCTATGTCTTAAAAAGGGAATTTCTATGAATATTCTATTAAATACATTAGGTAGCTTCCTATGGCAACATTTTATTTATTCAAATACACAAGCAATTGCTTTAAAAATACATTTTAAGGTACAAAGCACACAAAACGAATTGTGCACGGTTTTCAATTAGCAAAACCAAATACAATTCATGACACTATATAAAATTTCATTTCTTCTTAAATCCTAACACTGGGCTTCAACTATATGTACTAACTTCCATCACTTAAGCATATAAAAAAAGGCTATTAAATCCAGTATCTTACAAATCCATCAGTTTTCCTGGCCTGTTTAGCTCAGCAGGTAGGTCTGTGTGCACGAGTCAGTCAGCAATGATGAAAGGCATTTACTATAGACTCCTCACAGGGTCGTCAATGGACAACCTGTACAAGATTTATGCTTTAAATAATAAATGAACTAAACACCTTGAAGTAATTGGCTGTGTGAAGCCTCACACTAGGCTAGATAGCTTGTCGGTACAAAGTAAAATAAGATTAAATAATAAATGAACGGTGCAGAGGTTTTCTAACCAAACTAATTCTACATGATTTTTTTAAGTGCAAGTTGTTCATGAGTTGAGATGCTTTCATGATTTCATGCTGGTGTCATGGGGCCAGTCTCATTCTTTGTCAACAGTAACTATCTCAGAGGTCTGTGTTCTTTTTGGTGATGATGTTAGGAACTTGGTGCTCTCCTTCCCTGTGCAAGATAATGCAAGCAGCCTACGCAATAATGTAACCATGTCAGGAGTTCATCAAATGCTCATTCTCCATTTCAATTTTGTAAAGAATGAACACATCAAGATTTTGACCACACAGGTAGCAAACCTCTAGAAAATTTGCATCAATTCATTAATTCATTCACTGCAAACTCTTCACTGATGGGATTATACTGATAACACAGTCATAGGATTTACCCACAGTAGTTATATAAGGAGGAATTCACATTCAACATTTTTTCTTTAATGCTGGCAAGGGTTTCCAAAACATTTTCCAGTTGCAAACCAACATTCTAGCTGACAGCCTTGTGCAGAAATTCGCCCTCTTAAATATGATACTGCAGGCCATCTCACTCCCAGTTCACAATCACATAAATCCCTGTTAAAACTACAGCTTTATTATCCTTATAAGTACCAGTGTAAAATATTTAAATTAGTTTGCAAAGCCTCTTTTAATATGATCAAGCAGCCTAAAACTAGTCGGAAAGACCAATGAGACCAGTGGGTCACAGGCAGTCCACAGCAGATTTGTTTTCTAAAACAAAGCAAATTAATTTCATTTTGTTGCTAGATGCAAAGCTCGTTACAAACCCGGCAGATACTAGGCATTCCAGGGACAAGAAATAGCTTGAAAGGAAGAAAGTGGGAATACATTTAAAGTGTTTATAGGCCAGTTCTCAGCTGGTGTAAAGTACCTTAGCTCTAGTAATCTAAATAGACTTTCCTAGATTTACAGAAAACAAAGGTCTTGCCCTTTATTCTTTAGGGAAGCTACCTTCACTAAAAGAGGTACAGGGCACAATTTGTCAAAACATTTCATATTTCTGGTTTAAATTTTTCTCATGTCTCTGAAATGCCTGAATCTTAAGACTTACTTATGGCTCCTCTACTTCAACCGTATGAAAGCAGCTTCTTTTAAGAACACTGAATTAGAGGAGTGCTCCGGCAGTTCTGGTAGGCTCACATCCTCCCTCACTCCTCACGTTTGCTGTACAAGATTGATTGACATATATCTCATGGAACACCTATCCACTGTAAAGCAGCAGTTCCAAGGGTTTCATTCACAACCTACCTCTGGGCTCAGCACCCCACATTTGGGGAGCTGCTGCTCTAGAGCGGAAGTCCAGAAGTAATTCTTCCAAAATTATATGAATAACAAAAAGACAAGGAGGAAAAAAAAGGAAAGGAAAAAAATGTATCAGATGTTTAAATAGGGAATACAAAACTCAATAAATAAATAAATAAATAAAATTAATTGTTTCAAAGAACTGTAATGAAACGTTAAGGCTACCCCTTTAAAACACAAAAGCAGCATTTATACAGCTGATAATCTAAAGTCCCTGTGACCTTGGCAGCCTTACAGGGGTAATCTTCACGTAAAATGAATTATTCTTGAACAATTGCTCTAATGTATTAGGCACAAGCATACTGTCCTTCAATATTAGGCATGCTTGTCTTTCCACATCCTTATTTCCAAACGTACATATTTATTAAGAACAAGGTGGGGGGGAGGTGAGAAAGAGAGAAAAAGAGAGAGAGATAAAAGATTATTATGCAAATATGCACCACAACACAAGAGCAAACAAACTTATTGTAGTCCATAGAGCTGAAACTATTTGTTAGAATAGACTTTCTTAAAGGATTTCAGAGCACAGGATAACTCTTGGTGAGCTCTGCTCATAGAGGATTTAAGGCATTCAAGCTTCTGAGAAAAAACTTTCTGGGAGATCAGTAGGTAAAGAATGAACAAGTCAAGCTTGTTAGTGACCCAGATGTATCCCACAAACACACTAGATGACACCCCAGTGACTGTAAAGGAAACTCTTTCACATGCGTTAAGAGGACCAGTGCTTTGCCATCCATCTTTCTATGTTGGGTTCGTTCATACACTGGTCTCTTACCTACCAAAACTGTAACAATTTGGGCCAGACATGAGTAGAGACAGAGTCAACCACTCTCCATGATCTGAAGAGGCAGCCAAGCAAGTTTGTAAGAAAAATTACGATTGCATCTGATAGCAAAGATCTGTGCTCAGAAGTACATACCCTTTGGGTTTTTTTTCCCCAAACTCAAGTCCTTTCCAATCCTATTTCTTAGATACATTATAGATCAAAGCACTTTGAAGAGGATTCATATCTCTACAAAGAGGACATAGACCAAGACATATCATTACTGGGACAAGTGGAACTACCTATAGATCTGTCTAAACAAAATAAGCAGAGGACATTCCATGTAAAACTCTTTGCAAGCACTAATTAATTAACAAATATGTGCCACAGGACTGAGGCATAAAAAACTGGAAATTTGGAAGGCACCTAGGATCAGAACTGCATTCCTTCATTTCCATATAAATCTTGAGAGCTTCTAAACAACAGAGACCGTTCAGTTCCCACAGGCTCCCCAGGTCTCTACAATTCTGCTTACGCCCAAAACATCCTCACTCTTGCCCAAACAAGGTAAGGGCACAATCACTATGCAGCTACCGGACACCCATCTCCAGTAAATGCCCTGATCTGATGTGTCCTCAAAACCTGCCCAAATCATGTCTCTGTGCAGTTGTAACTTTATACAAAACCAGAAGCTAGACCAGAAGAACGTGTGCTTCTATTCACACAGCAGCTTACTGGTTAGAACAGTCATGAAAAATAGAGATAGCAGGTTCAGTTTCCTCCCCTGCCTGAAGGATCAAACCCTAAGGGCCTGCACTAACCATCAGCATCACCCCTTTCAGAGTGGGTGGGCACTCTTAATCCCTCCTGCACTCTGTACGAAAGAATCAGCATTAATTGGGCCAGAGACAACGAACATATAGACATGCACAGCCTCCCTACCTAGTGATCAGGGCATATGCTTGGAAAGCGGGCAGGGGTACTCTGATTCTGTCCTAGTTGATTAAATTAGTAGCTGGTATACAACAAAAGATACACTGGAAAAGCAAATCTACAGTATGAACTTGCAACCTCCAAAAGCTACTATGAGATTATTTCCTGCCCCGCCCCCCCCCCGCTTTGGATTCTCTCGGACTTTTAAAACATGTATCTAGAAACATAAATTGCTAGGCAGAGAAACCCAGCTTTCCCAGTGTCACACCAGTTTCGGGGTGCTTGCACAGACCTTTCTCCAGGCCACATGCTAGCACCCCTCTGTCATGTAGGTCAGGTAGAACCTCACGGGTTTAATGCTTGTTATTGAACCTGTGCACACTTAACAGCTGTTGAACAGTATATACTACCATTAACATTTTTTCCTCTTTAGTGCCAGGGAAGAGTAGAAAGAGCCCAAAGCAGAAGGAGATCTTCATGGGAGCCAAACACAGGAGGGTCTGCTGTTTGGCCTGCTCTCTCATTCATCACAAACATAGCAAATTGATCATTCCAATTGATTTGTTGGCTCTTAAATACCTGGGTCAATGACAACTGGATACATACACCTAAGTTCAGAATTTGCCCCTTGCATTTTAAAAATGTTGCCAGGTATTTGCTATATAATATTGAGAGTTGGTCCACAACATCATAGTGGCCAGTGATGTTCAAAAACTATCTCTGTGGGAAACAGTGACAATACATGGGATGAAGCATCACCATTTTACACTTCTTTCCAATAACCGCTTTTCGTTAGGTTGGTACATTTGTCATATTAAAATACATCACACCTATCAAACCAGTGTCAGAGGTCTGCACAAATGAATAGTCATACACTCGTGTCATTAATAAACAACACAGGAATTCTAGGAGCTCTGGTATATGTACAAGACACACTGTATTTGCTGAAGTACTATGCATGTCATGTTATCCCTCAGCGATTCATAGATTATGTGGAAAAGAGACAGGTTTTGCAAATCGTGCTATTGAAAAAGGATAAGTGATGAATTCTATATTTATACTACTAAAGGGAAATTTGCAATCATGATACAGCAATGCTAGAAGAAAGGGGTATATGTGTGATATATTGGCCAGCCTTGACTGTGACTGTTCCTGCAGTGTAAGAATTTCTTTATCCAAGGACAACTACTTTCACCTTCCCATCTGTCCTGTGAATTTTTTAATGTCTGAGACAGGTGGCCTGTTGGAAACCTAAAACCCTGTGGGTACAAAATATGATTAAAATCTGATGTTAGGCTCTATGATAAAGAAGAGCTCTATGTTTAGTTGAGAATCTGTAACTAACCTGCAAAAATATGTCAAAGGTAATTTGAACTCTACATAACCAAAATCTTTTTAATTCAAGTTCAGCATATGCTATATCAAAACTTTGCTTGCAATCATTTCCCCATAGATCAAATATGTATCTTGATAAGTATACATACTGTTTTCTTTTAGAAAAAATCTTTAAAGGAATATTTTAATTAATGCTTCATTCCTGAATATAGCATTAACAACAATAACATGAAAGATTAATATGTGGAACTCCTTATTTAATAACTTACAGAGCACACAATTAATGCGTCATAATAAATTCTTAACAATTATTAAAACAAATATCTGAAAACTTCTGAAGGCGTATCAAGAATTCAAAGCCTGCTGGGTATGTAATGTTGCCCCTTTTTCGAGAAGGGGATAGTGATGTAAATGGGTCTTTTATACTTTCAATTATTCCCCAGCAAAAAGGAGCAAGAAGCCTAATTGAAATCTATTTAGAGGAAATTCAGAATCTATGCAGAGTTTAAAAGTTTGGCATAGAATACTAAGTGCTGATTTCTGCAGATAATTAAAATTTAAAATGTTAAATGATTTATCTTGTTGTAAATAATTAAGGGGATTTTAAAAAGGCAAGCACGAAAATGCAGTATGTGACTATATTCCATACTGCCAATCTGTATTTATCAGAAATGGTACATACTACATATGGACTAGGGTTTTCTGTCTGTTCTTCATGATGATGTGGTATAAGGAGAAATTTAAAAAGAAAAAATTTCAAAGAATTCCAACAGATTTAAATATATTCGGTGAAACTCAACTAAAGCTGATTTACATTCTAGTCTAATAGGTTATAAAACACATGAAAAAGGCCCTGTGAGGCAAACTTGATAGATGACTTTCCAGTGATATCAAAACCAAAGACACTGAAACTTAACTATGAAATATCATTCCAGTGTACCCTTAGTTAAACCTAAACACTTGCAAAAGAGTTTGTAATGTCCAGAGTGTGATTCTCAGGCTAATGACATTTACCAGTTGCACAGCTGTGTAACTCCTCTGACTTCTGTAAGCTATTTCTGATATGCACTGGAGTAAAGAAGATCAAATGCAACAAGGTAATATGAGCAAATATCTAGTGTCCGATTCAAAGCTAAGGCCTGTACTTCTATCTGGCTTTTCACTTAATTTTATAAATATTTTTGAAAATTAAGTTCTCAAAAAGGGAACTGTGGAAATTCATTAATTAGTGTCTAAAACTCGTTGCAAACAAGTGCTCTGGGGGTAGCTTGTTTTGTTTAAATAGTGATACAGGCAGTTTCACTGGCCCCAGCAATGGAAGGGCTGGCTGGAAGAGCCAAGAGGATTGTGCCATCTTCTCTCCCTCTCCCATCACCTATTAGCATGGCTTGCAAAACATGCATTCCCTATTTTCTGATGTGTGAGGATCATGTAGGGCTATATCCTCCCTTGATCTGCACAGAAAACCTTTTATTTGTTCACAATGATTAATTTCATTACATTAATTTGAAATTTAATATTTGTACCATTTCCCACTTTTTCTTACCACATACTTTACCTGTAATTTTTTATGGGACGCTTTTTGAACTGAAGTTCAGTTCAAATGTCAAAACTCATTCCTTGAGCAACATGTGCAAGATCATGCAATTCCTTTTTTAAAGATAATACAAGTATTCTAAATCATGCACCAAAGCCCACATGCCCTGTTTCTGCTCTTACATTAATATATGGTAGCTCTGCATTTATACCACATGGTTGAAATAATATACTTTGGGACCACATACAGGCAAAGGTTCCAGTGAAAGGCCAGAATTCTTAAATGGCAAAACTAGCTGATTTTTTCCTTGAAGCTAAGAAGGTTAGAAAGAATGTCTGGCTCAACTGAATCTAACAGAAAATAGTTCTGGGAAAATGAGAAAGGAGTACCCAGATCTAAGATGCAACTCAGATTCAGAGAACGTTAACCAGAACGCTTTTTACTCTCTGCTGTTTGTTATTAATAACAGTTGGTATCACTAGTCTCCAAGAACCAAAATCAAATGCAAAATCAATTCCTTACACGGATGTGCAAGGAATAACAACACCTTCCTCACCCCCAAAAAGATGCCAATTATTCACGTAGAAATCTAGAATCACGGCCAAGAGCAGTAGAGTAGTCAGGTGATAGGAGATAACAGGTGATACAGAGAGGATATAGCTGATGGCTAGCAAATAATCATTCCCTGCAAAGAAGTTACAGAACATGCCAACATGAGATCTTATCTAAATAATTTTAAACCATCCCAAGAACTTCAAAAATGAGAGAAATGAACATATCATTGGGGGTGGAGGGTGGGGTGGTAAACCCAGAATAGGCATAAACTGTCATATATTCAGAGCCTTAAGTACATCCAGCAATAAAAAGCTCAGTCTGAGATTGCTTGACCAGTAAGTCCTTCCAGATAGGCAATGGCACATGGGATAAGTTCTGGGAATATAGAATGCCTGCAATTCCCTTCATCTTCAGTATACAGCATAACTTGAAGTGAGAGCTGCAGGTGTTCAATTCCACTTGGTATTAGTCTCTAAGCATCAAGTAAGCACTAAGAAAGGCAAGAAAAAAATATAAAGGGATCAAAATGTTTGGGACTTTATATTGCTATTCACATTTCACTTTGTTACAAGAAATGTAAGACTGGGAATGTATTATTTATTCAGAAGCTAAAAGCAAACAAGCTTATTTATGTCACAGAAACCATATTACATAACTTTTTTTTTTTTTTAAACCACCACACAACTGCAGTTTTGAAGGAATCAAAGAATACCTCCTAAAGTTTCAGAGGCCACTATACCTTCCTGCCAAGCTTTGCCCAAGAGAGCCCTATTGTGTGTTCCCTTTTCTCACAAGTTTAATTCACTCAAGATATAAAGAGGACAGAAAGAAATCCTTAGTCTTCTGCAGCACCACACAAACTACATCTCCAAAAGCACTCCCTTTAGCTTAGCTGAAAAAGTATAGTATGCTATAATGTACACATCATACCATGTCTACATAAGAACCATGACTATATTTTACAGAGAACCTATGAAGCAAATCTTTTTGCCTGCATTACTTTCATCTAGTAAAAAAAAAAAAGTTTTAGTGTTATTTGCTATTCATTAAAAGAAAAAATAATGTTTTAAAAACATATTCTGGATACTATATATTTAAAGTAGACCATGTATTTGAACTTGTGATTGTCAGGTACAGTACCAATGGACTGGTCTTAGATGCATGCAGTTGTGAATATTGGAGGTGTGAGAAAACCACCACTTGTCTGCTACTTTCTGTAAGAAGGAGATATTTTGCAGACCATTTATAAAACCAGGAACACTTCTCAGCTATTGTTGACATACCAAAAATGTGATATGAAGGCAAAGGCCTCAGGAGTATGTAGCATCAGCCAATGAAAGCATGTCTTAGCATTACATGAAGCATTTTATGATCTGTTTCAAAAAACCATCTGATTCACACCCTCACTCCCGGAAATAACGAGTTGCTATCAGTGCCAGCAGTTATCTAACTACAGTTTCAGCAGCACTGTAGAGCCACATCCTTTACTGCTGTGACTATACTCCAGTGACACGCAAAACAGCAAAAAAAACCACATGAGAACTTGCTTATTTTCTTAGCATACAGCCATCGCGCTGCTTGGCTGTCCTCCATATACCCCAGAGCATGTCAGCATTAAACACCCGGAGATCGCTAGCTTGCTGAGCAGGTTTACAGCAGGTCACTTCTGGAATTTCAGGCTGCATTTGGCTTTAGTCAATAGCTTTTTCTATTTCCTTCATCAACTTCAAAATGCAGCTGCTCTTAACAGTTTTTAAGGTGTCTTGCTCTCTTTAGCACTTTTGTCCTGTGCTCTGCTCGGCTTCCCCGGCCCTCCTCGTTCCTCGGCTCTTGCAAACCAGGAAATAAAAAAGACTATGCTATCATGAAAGAGAAAGGTTTTAATTCCTGCTGGGTGCTTGGTGCCTGTAAGACTGTTCAGAAGGCTTCCTGGATTTATGAATTACATTCTGACTTACTTTTGTAAGCCAAGTAAAAATAAGACTGAAATCTGTAGTGGAGGTTGCACCCTGAAGGACAGAGGAATTCAGTGAGTGCCTACAGCGCAAATGACATTTGTGGGAGCAGCAGAAAGATTAACACCTCGAAAAGAAACACACTCTGATTAAGGACAAGGCAGCCAAAACGCAACAGCAGAGGAAGAGACTCTTCCCCTGAAAGAAATGTCCCGGCAACCATCCATCCATAGGGTGGTCCAAGAGTTCAGAGGATGGTCAGAGACGCTTTAGACAATGTCCGCTACTGTTCTTGCTCTGGCAGCACTGTGTGGAGCAAAATATTGCCAAAAACACAAGACTACACTTTCCAAGCTTCCTTTCTTTTTTGTGCTGCCCAGATCACGTATTACCAAAAGCATGTACTGTTCTTTTTTGCTGCCTACATGTGTGTAAGTCATTTGCTAACATCTGAACAAAGTATTAGCATCTAAAAACTCTTAACTGCTTTCCTTTAATTTAAATAGGCACTTGTGCTCTGATAAGCCTCATTTATTTGATTGCTGTCAAATGATAACTACATTGAATGAAGACCATGAAGTATGTGGTCAAAGAAAAATAAAGGTGTGAAGAGTGGTGAAGATATTTCTCCAAGACGTTATATGGGCTATGTGTTCAGGTTGAATGTTTTGGGGATTTTGCTTGTTTGTTTTTTAAACTGCATTGCAAATGTATTCCTGAAAATGTATCACATGGCTTAGGAAATCGGGGGGGGGGGGGGGGGGGGGGGGGGGGGAAGGGACGGACGGAACCCATAAGGAAATTTCTGGCTTGAAGTTTTTGGTATGCAAAAACAAAAGCACTGTACAAACATCTACTTGGGCAAGGGCAAAAAAGCTAAAGAAGTCTACTGGAAAAAGTCAGTTTCAGAAAGGAAAATGAAGCCTTGTGAATGAGCTGCAAAAGGTCAGTTCTCCAACATGTCAGATACACCAGGACTGACAATGAGATCAACCCCTTTCTCTACAACCATTCCTTCAAAATATCATAACGCTTGTTTTCATTATAACTGCACTTTGAACAGTCAAACAACAAAAGAATCAGCGCCACCATTTTTTTGCTTAGAAAAAAAAGTTATAATGTGACCTGGACCCCCCAAATGGTTACTTACTGCAAAAATAAACTGAGAACAACTTCATTTTACAGAACTACTACATTATATTTATTTTGTATATGCAATACACACAAAGCTTTCTGCAATAATTTAGCATTTCAAATCTGTCTTAAATATCTGTAACTTGCTGTGGATGAGTTTGTATGAACTATACACATTGTTTTAATTGGCAGAAACTTTGCATTCAGTTGGCTGACAACACTGCTAATACCTCCTATGTTACAGTATTTTATTTGTAATCCACAAGGGAAAAGCTCGGGTGAAAGGAAAATATTATGTTGATAAAACTTTTTACATTAAGCCATACTTTTATGCACTAATGGTGTTTATATATACTATAGTACAGTTAGCATTCAGTTAAATTCTTTGAGAGTAATATTTTCAGTTATTTTGAAGAACCACATACATTTCCATTTAACAATATCTCATTTCCTCCTCCACTCTCTTGCCTTCTCTAGCAAAAGGATAACAACTGCTATTTATTTTACAAATAATTACTAATTTGTAGAAAAAAAAAATCCTAACCAGTCACTACCATCCAGCATGGAATTTAATTTCACATTAGCATATAAAACAAAATGACTATGGAAGTTCCACATAAATATCAGCCAACCAAGTTTAATAGAAGCAAATACATCACTGAAAATGCTACCCTTTCTCTTCTCTATAAACCTACGCTCCTTCCTTTCTTTCCTGACACAATAGAAAAACATGTCTTTTTCCTATCAAAAAACTATATAAATATAAATATATAAACATTACATATATTTTTAATATATGGAATTTAACCCTTTTTGGCCTCCCCATCAGCACTGCCAAAAAAGTTTTAATACTCCAAAAGCCTTCCTGTAGGTCTGCTTAGACTAAGAGCTTTGTCTTAGTCTCTGTCATTGCATAAACCTCCTCATCACTCACCTGGGCACTGCATAAACTTTTAAACTCTTTGCTTTGGTAGTAGCTGCAGCTGCACAGAATCTGTTGCTGCTATACAGTATATCTAAGGCTATTAATAGGTTGTTGAAATGAAACCGTTGTTGATAAAAACAAACTGATTTATAACTGGCAAGAACTGACCATTGCGTTGCCAAATATACGTACCCTGACAAGGAGTAGCATGTAGACACTAGCAGGTACTGCTGTTGTAGGTAGCACAGCACAAATCCTACCAAGACAAGCAGCAGCCCCTGGGAGGAGGGAGAAGAACCATCTGGCACCTCCCATCTCTCCCACCAAACCTGCCCAGTTCTGCTGAACTTACAGTTTGTTTACCATGCAATGCATCAAACTGTTCAGGACTTCTCACGGTTTGCTGTGTTTGTAATACAATATATGTTTATTGGCAAAGGTGTCTAGTGTTACATCTGTCCTTTGCAGTCACCTTGATGCCACAAGACAACTTTCACAGTTACTTCCTTAGCCTTTCCACCTACTGCCCCATCTGTCATTCCTCTCAAAGTATGGAATACACAACTTAAAATTGCCATTTCAGTGTCTCGCCCATCTAGACAATCTCTATTTGACTTCCACAATTGCACTTACTGTAACTCTCCTCAACAGAATCTCTAATGCCTCCACAATCAGCAGTCTATCTCCACACCTTACTTCAACACTGACCATATTCTTTTTCCAAAGCTTTCTCTTCCTTTTCATCCTCTCACTTTTTCCATTACTGCATCATCCTAACTCTTCCTCTACCTATCTAATGGCTGCTTCAGCATGTCTTTTTATAAGCTGTCATATTCAGTTTATACCTAAATCTCACCTATTCTTTCTATATGAGATTTCCGAGATCCAAACAGCTAAAAGTCTCATCCAGGTTGTCATCATTTTATGTTTATATTACTACAGCCCCCTTTTCTCTGTCTCTAAGAAATGTCATCCTACCCTCTTTCTATCCATTTGGAAGGTTGCTACAAAGGTCATTTTTTTTTCTTTGACCATGACACTCCTCCACTTTGGAGGAGTTAAAATATTTTAACATTAACAATTTAATGTCTAGTGTTTAATTTAAACCATACACTTTTTCTGCAAAGGACCACTAGTTAATAAAAGTAAATCTGTCTATATGAAAATGGAGTATCTGTAACTTTCAACAAGCAATTAAAAATTTTTTGCTCCTTCCATGCTGAGATGAAAACTAGAATTTTTTCAGTTTTCTCTGACAGTATAACAAAAGGTGGAGGTAAGATACAAATATTTACTCTAGAACAGCATACGGTCTATAGCAAAATGTATCAGATCTAATTTCAGGTCCAAGCATCAATTAACCTTAGTTACATGAACAACACATTTATCATAGGAGTGACTTAGAAAGCCTCACTCCAGAGTAGCCAACAGCTTGATAATTTTAAAATATTCCAGTAAAGGGAAGATAGCTAACTTTGGCTCTGAGCTTTCCAAATCCAAATAAGCAACCAATTATAGGATACTGGAGGGTGCAGTAATCTTGAGGTGCTCCTCTTTGCTCCCTTCTCCTAAATCTAAGAATCTTTTCCTATTAACTGCTTTGTCTTTTAACAAAAATAATAATTCATTTAAATATTTTTTTCAAACCAACTAAAAAGAAAAAACCTTGAGTAGCTCTACTTAAAACTACAATTACCACTTCATTCCGCATAGCAGCACAGAATATACTGCAGTCCCCAAATGACTGAGTTACGGTGTATAAAATGTTACTCGCTAAAAAAAAGACAGACAAGCGAATCTTCAGAAGAGGAGATTTAAGCAAAGAGCATGAGCTTCCTAAACTGAGAAAGGCAGCTTATTCCTTAGCTGTTGGGCATAATGGTAAAATCCTCCATCACACAAGGTTTGTAGTTTTGTAATTGGAACTTGCACTAAGAGGGCACTGAAGAGCACAGAGGCCTGGAAGCGATATATCTCAAAATTAAATCAGGAGATATATTCAGGACCTTGACCATGAAGGGGCTGACAGGTCAGCTTCACAATCAATCCTTTGTTTCTGAGTAGCCAATGCAGCGATGCTAGGATTAGGGAGATATGCTGTCTTTTTTTTGCAAGATATACTTCTCTGGCAAAAGAGTTTTGCTCAAGCTTGGTAATGAGACCACTTGGCAGGCCAGTGAGCAAAGCATTATAGTTGTCTAGCTTGGAGGAGATAAAACCCTGAGCCAGCTTCTCATAAACAGACAAGGATAAACACAGACAAAGTATGGTTTCATTTTTCAAATGACAGTAGGAAGTCTTAATAATCTGCCCAATGTGATGTTTAAAGGACACTTCAGATTCCAACAGGAATATGGATGTTGAAGTGGTAATCCTGTACTGTGAATAATATATATACATAAAAGCTACATCAAAAATTGAGGTGGCGTTAAGCTTATAGCGAGAGCCACAAAATGAAAAACCTTCATTTAACTTGAATTTAACTAAAGAAATCAACATAACTTATATTTTAATGTTTTCCAGGGAACTGATCCAGACAATAAAACACAGTTTGGATTTGCTGCTTTAACTGATAAATGAATTACCATGTCCTCAGCATAGAAATGAAACCCAGTGTCAACCGAATGATTAATCTGGTCCAAAGGCAGCATATAAGTGTTAACTGTAACAAGCCAAAAACAGAACTCTGTAGAACATCAGACCCAACTAGCATAGAATCATAGAATAGTTTGGGTTGGAAGGGACCTTCAAAGGTCATCTAGTCCAACCCCCCTGCAACGAGCAGGGGCATCTTCAACTAGGTCAGGTTGCTCAGAGCCCCGTCCAACCTGACCTTGAATGTTTCCAGGGATGGGGCATCTGCCACCTCTCTGGGCAACCTGTTCCAGTGTTTCACCACCCTCATTGTAAAAGATTTCTTCCTTATATCTAGCCTGAATCTACCCTCTTCCAGTTTAAAACCATTACCCCTTGTCCTATCGCAACAGGCCCTGCTAAAAACTCTGTCCCTGTCTTTCTTATAAGCCCCCTTTAAACACCAAAAAGCCCCAATAAGGTCTCCCCGGAGCCTTCTCTTCCCCAGGCTGAACAACCCCAACTCTCTCAGGCTTTCCTCACAGGAGAGGTGCTCCATCCCTCTGATCATCTTTGTGGCCCTCCTCTGGACCTGCTCCAACAGGTCCATGTCCTTCTTATGTTGGGGGCCCCAGGGCTGGACGCAGTACTCCAGGTGGGGTCTCACCAGAGCAGAGGAGAGGGGCAGAATCACCTCCCTCGACCTGCTGGCCACGCTGCTTTTGATGCGGCCCAGGATACAGTTGGCTTTCTGGGCTGCGAGCGCACATTGTCAGCTCATGACCAGCTTTTCATCCACCAGTACCCCCAAATCCTCCTCTGCAGGGCTGCTCTCAATCCTGTCACCCCCCAGCCTGTATTGATACCAGGGATTGCCCCAACCCACGTACAGGACCTTGCACTTTGTCTTGTTGAACCTCATGAGGTTCACGTGGGCCCACTTCTCAAGCTTGTCCAGGTCCCTCTGGATGGCCTTCTGTCCCTCAGGCATGTTAACTGCACTGCTCAGCTTGGTGTCATCTGCAAACTTGCTGAGGGTCCATTCGATTCCACTGTCTGTCATTGATGAAGATATTAAACAGTACTGGTCCCATTGTGGACCCCTGAGGGACATCACTTGCCACCAGTCTCCATCTAGACATTGAGCATTAATGTAAGAATTTATATTTTACCACCAATTCTCTGTGGCAAAAACTGTAAGTTAGGGCAGCAGCTCAGATTCTCTACTATCACAGGATAGACACAGAAGAAAAATGTTTACTACTGCATATTTTTCAGAAAGAAGAAAAAAGCTGTAGGCTCTTCATGAATTTGAGAAGCCTCTAGTTTTGCATTGTATAACCTGTTTATGTGGTAAAACTCCAGTAAAAGTAGGACACTTATTCTTTGAAAAGCTACATTCATTGATGGAAACCCCAATAACAGTTTTAGAACGCACGTATTGTATAAGTAGATGGTTTTTGTTAGTAAAGGCTCAGTTATCTCAATAGAGATAATTGACGTGCAGTAAAGAAAAAAGACAATTGCTATGCATACTTAATGTAGTAACTTTTCAATATTAAGTAACTTATGCATTTTAAAATATTTTAGTAATTTCCAGTATACTCCTGAAAAAGTTAAAAAGTAACTTAAAAACCTTTTTCCATTTTTGTTCCATCTGCATGAAAACGCAGTAGAATTCAGTAGGTGCAGATATCTTTGCCAGAAATTGAGCATTAGCAGTGACTAAACACAGTTAATGAGTGCTATTTCTGCCTTTCCTGGGTACTAGTTTCTCTTATAACTTAAAACGTGTCATAAAATAGCAATTTCTCAAATTTTACTTTTCTTTTTTAGTGGTATGTGTTGCTTTTAGAGGAGCTGGTGAAACAAAACATTAAAAATAATTAAAATATCTATAGGAAGACATTCATGCTTCACCTCACTCATGTTTTAACACTTGCTTTCTAAGTAGAGTGTAGCTTCATACCTAAAATTGAGGTGTTCTGAAGGATGTTTGCTCTGTGTGGTATGCCACATTTTTTTTCTCTTCAGGTATTTGTAGTTGACTAAACTGCAGATAGGCTGTGTTAGATTAGTCAGAGAGAATATAAAATTAGTGAAATTAGGATCAATTCCCCCAAGGCAATGAAAGCTTTTCACACCATTCTGCTCTAGCAGACCCAAGGTACTCAGTGGTAACCCCCAGGGGGAACGTTGGCTGGAAATAGTAATTGCTTCTACACCTAAACACTAAAAGGAGATAGTAAGAGGAAAAAAATGTGAGGAGATAGTAGGTTTGGATCTTGGACCCTCTAACCTATCCTGTAATAGAATTGAAGAAAATCACACCAGAAAACTTGCACCACTCTTGGCTTCTCTGAGGTCAGCAAGAATCTGTGGTGTTGAGTGTTATACATGGATAACACTCATTGCCGTCTCCATTACAGGTTTCTGTACTGGTTTAGATCCCAATGTTACTGCTTTTTTAGTGCTAGTAGCTGGCAGAAAACACCAAATTTTGAAGGGTTTTCCCTTGTTATGTGAAAGAGTGGGTTTGATATTTGGAGCACCATAACTAAGAAGAATATAAGGAGAAACCAGCAAGTCAGCAGCATGCATGGGAAGTAGGAAATGGAATACAGGAGGATGGGAGGAAACACTATCAAAACACCTGATGCCAGTCCTCTCTCTCAAAAGCTATGCGCTCTAGTTCTTTCTTTGTGTTTTGGGTTGTTATTTTTTTTTTCCCCTATTGTTTCTGTCCCTATTAAATCAGCGTGTCAAACTTAGTTGCATGTTTTAGAAAAATGTTAGAGCTTGTGTCTGTGTTGGGGCAGTGAGGATGGAGGAATGGTCAAAGCTTTTTTCCTTGGGGCTCTTGATCACTTCGAAAACTTGTTCTCCAGTCAGAACAAGTGGAAAGACCCCTCGATGCCTCAGCTTGTGTGAAAAATTTGGGGCAGGTCCTTACTGGGCCAGAAACTGTTGGTTGTCTGGATCTCTGTCAGTGATGTTTGGGGTTGCTATTTCAGTGCAGCTGCTCTCCAACAACAGCTATTTTTTCTCCCCTTGTGTCTGATATTTTTCCTTCAGTGAATAATTGTCTTCCCTTCTTGTTCTGCAGAACCCAAAGCCCAGTTTTCACTTTATTTTTTCTCTTCACCAAATCCTTTGAGAAAGCCAAGTAGCGTTCTGCCCATTTCCAAAGGGCATTTGTTCTACCAATTTGTTGCCCAGAGAGGCTGAGAACAATTACTTTTCAGCTTTACTTATCACCACTTTGTTTATAGGAAGGAAGACTAATACTTTGAGAGCTATTATGACCACTTTAAACTGTCTTTGAAATGCTCAAGTATACTTTTTATATTAAAAAAGATCCTGTACTACAATGTCACCCACCGTTTTTTCACATTCAGGGCCTGAAATCTTGAAAACATCTAAGTTGTGTTTAATCAAATTTTATCTTCTAGTAAGGTGGAAGAGAAATGCTGAATATGTGCACTAGAAAGATTATACAAATACATGTTTTGCAGTTCAAGCTTGTGATTTACCACTATAATTTTATATTTTTCTTGGCCTTGTATGTCTTATGATCTCCTATCAAATACTGTTTTTCTGAAAGAATCCTACTAATCACTGGCAGTTTCATTCCTTTTGCATAACGGATGTTTTTCATCAATTTTCTTATATCCAGTTGGCAATTTGTATTTTGTGGGGTTTTTTTTTTATTTTGTTTTTTTTTTTTTTTTTTTTTTCCTTGATTAGTCTTGCATTCTTGAACTCTTCACTTTTGAGAGCACACGCAAGGAGTTTGACCTAGAAGCGACATTGGCTTTGAGGTGTGAATCAAAGACATGAAGCTTGTATATTATTTGAAAACTGAGTACTTTAAGGAATGTATAAGATGCTGCAGACAGCATGCTGGGACACCAAGGAGGCTACGGTGCATAGTTCCTCCTGGTGAAATCCCTGGGAGAAGTCTGTTTACATATGCAACTGACATACATACATGTTTTCCAGTTCCATATGATATTAATTAATAATAGTTCAGCACATATATTTGATAAATATATACTGTATAATTGTATAAATCATATACTTAGCTCTATAATGTTTAGAAATATCAAACACTCTTATTGGTAGCATTCTTGTCTTCCTGCTACCAGGTACCGTGGTAAATAACGATACATCGGAAAGAAAGAGAACAAAAAGATTTCTTCTGTGCAATTTTTATCTGCCCGGTTTCTTCACTTTTAGTTGTACATAAAATGTCTTGAGGCTGTGGACTTGTATTAATGATGTCTAGAGAAACTTACTGAATCATTTTGTTTAGGAATTATTTGTCATTTATTCTGAAAATGCAAGTGTTTCAGCCATTTTTAGAAGAGAATTTGTTGGGTTTATATTTTTATTTCTGTGCACAACTTAAGCTTGTTGGAGAAAGGGCAAGGCTTGCTTTTGTCCTGCTTAACTCATCCACCGAATCTCACATTTTGATACGAAGAGAGTGTTTCTAATTAATGATGAAGAAATTTAGGTGACACTAAAATTAGCACTTAAAATATCATTCTGATATTCCTTAGTAAGCATTTCATCCTGCATATTTATATTTTATTGTTGGTTGCATGGTTGATAGTGCACATCAGGACAGAATATGGAATAATATGTCACCTCATTACCACTTCATAGGCCTCAGTGGAGTTTGAAGTTGCTCAGGATTGGGCCCCATATCTGTACTGTTTTTTCACTGGTACAGCTGTTGCTAGCTGCTTCCTTTTCATTTGGAAAAACGGAGATTTAGAAATTTACATAATCTGATCTACAGTCTGTACAAACAGAATTTCAGATGCTAATTTTCACTTGTTTGTTAATCAAAGGTTTTGAAAAGGCAATGTTAGTGTATTATTAATAACTTTAAAGTACATCCTGTTTATGAGGTAATAACCTTCTGTTGTGGGCTGAATTGACTTTGAGTTTAATTAGCTCAGAATTTGTTTAATGCAGAGTTAATCAACCTCACAGTGGCTGTGGAGGAGTTTTGGTTTTGTTTTGTTTTTTACTGAGCCAAGCTTCAAAAGATAAAAAGTAACAAATGATGGATGTGCCCTAAGAAAATAAATATATGTAAAATGTGTTTAAAAAATCCTCAAACATATAAAATCAAAATTTGCTATAAAAATCAGAAACTCTTTAAATAATTTGCTATTTTTTTAAAAATCCTTATTACTGTACAGTTTTACAGAATTTTACTGCTCAGCTTAACAATTAAAGGAAAATAAGACAAGGAAATGATGTTATATAGACATATGTATATGTCTGTATGTCCATTGACATTCTAGAGTTTAGTTGATTAGAACCATTAAAAAGAGTAAGTTAATACATTTATAATAGTGGTGTGGAACACAAATACTTCTGTCTGCTTTGAAACTGGGGTGGTTATAAAATGCCAAGAGAGGATATCCCTGTCTGTTTAGAGTAAAAAGATTTGGCTACAGTATCTTAATAACGAACTAGCACAAATGGTAATGATTTAATGCATGGCAGTTTGTTACATGAATTTGAACTAATACTAGGACTCACATTTTTAATATCAATCTCTGAAACAACTTCAGTTATTGGGAGATTTTTCTATAGCAGTTCAAAAAAAGAAAATCAGTTCTGATGTTTTTCTAAGGTGTGTGCAGTAATTCAAACAAGAATCAGTTTGAGAATCCCATTATCTGTGTTATATGTGAATCTTCCGGTTTTGGAATCTAGACATCTATATAGCTGATTTCTAAATTAACCTGTTACTCTGTACTTAAAAGTAATGGGAAAGTTCAGTGCAGTGTATTTTTGTTTGTAACAGATATTGGCTCACACTGTCATAGGACGGCTCAGGCTGCAAGGGACCTTAGGAGGTCTCTAGTCCAACCTCCTGTGCAAGCAGGGTCAGCTGCCAGGCTTCTCAGGGATTTTTCCAGTTAAGTCTTGAAAACCTCTAAGGATGGAGATGCTATAACCACCCTGTACAACCTTTGGCATCACTTGACTATCTTTGTAGTGAAAAAGTTTTCTTTTATATCCGGCCTGAAACTCTTCCATTTGCACTTATGTCTGTTGTCCCTCACCACCTGCCATGTACCACTGCGAAGTGCCTGGCTCCATCTTCTCTGGAACCTCCCCATAGGTATTGGCAGGCTGCCCTTAAGTGCCCTCCCCAATTCCATCTCTTTTCCAGGCTGAACTAGCCCCAGTCCTGTAGCCTCTGCTCATAGGGCAAGTGCTCTGGCCCCCTGACTATCTTGGATAGTCCTTTGCTGAACTCCTTGAGCTGACCAATATCTTTCCTGAACTGGTGAATCTGAAACCAGACACAGCATCTAGATGTCCTCTCCCAGGGCTAAGCATGGGTGGGTGATCTCTCCGCTTGATCTACTGGCTCTGCTCCTGTGAACATTGCCCAGGATGCTGTTGTGTGGGCTCACTGCCCAACAAGACCCCATGGCCCCAGGCTTTGTCCATGGGCAATTTCACAAGGTTCCTGTTGGCCCAATCCTCCGGCCCATCTGGGTCACTTTGGGTGGCAGCCCTGTCCGTGAGCGCATCAGCTGGGCCCCCTCACTTTGCTATCATCTCCACAGTTGACAAGAGACCACTCCAACACTTCCCCCAGGTCACTGACAGAGATTTTAAACAGGCAGGTCCTATGATAGAACCTTGTGGTGCTCCAGTTGTTATCAACCACCAAGATGCTGTACAACTCATTAACCACTAAGGCCAACCATCTAGCCAGTTTTTGTACCCATTTAGTTATTTTTTAATTTTTTTTTTTTACTAGTATATTTTGAAGAGAACAACTTTCTTGGATAACAACTGGATCTCCTGTTACTGCTGTCAAATAGGAGAACGTTGCCAAAGTATATTTTAAAAATTACTTTCAAGTGTGCTTTTTAACAACTTTTTATTGTTGTCAATTATTCAAAATTGACTGTTCCAACTTCAGTAGACAATTCTCGAGTTTGCAATCTTGTCATCTGGTTACTTCTGATGAAGTGCCTTATGAAATCAAGGACAGTATCCTAGAATGGCTTATAAATACTGTAAAGTGCACAGGAATTTTTGGCAAGCTTCATAAGCTATATAAACAGGACACTTGAAGATTGGAAAATTCTTTTTTCTTTTCATTCTGTTGAACACGAAGTGCATTCAAAATATTTCAGCATGGACTAAATATGACACCTCAGAAGTTCTAGCCCAAGCAAGGGGGTGAGGAAGCTCCATTTAGCTTTTACTAAGATGTTAACCTGAGAACAGATAACATTCTCCAAGAGGTCTGCACCACAAAGGTGGGAGAGGAAAATAAGTAGTTTTGGACACATATGCAATTAAACCAAGTTGAAGCTATTTTTACAAAACGAAGCCCCTATGTGTCATTGATGTTTCAAGATGTATCATCAGTCTAAAACCCAAATTCTTTACCTCAAGCAGAAGTTATGGCTATGGTATACAATCTGCTTGGCAGAACCTGAAAACCTGTATATTCTGGAGGTCGGAACAGATGGTTATAATTGTCCTGGTTTTAAAATGGATGAATAACTCTTCAACTGTATTCCTCTTCTGCTGTTTTACAAGCAGGAAACTAAAATATGAAATAGAAATTAAAAGCATTAATCAGCTAGACTAAATCCTTTTGGCTTCCTCATTACTCCTTTCTGGCTTCTTCTGAAGTGTTTAGCTTAAGTTTATCTGTGTTAACTCCAGTCTAACAAAACTTCTTCTAACCAGTTCTTGGGAAGACAGAATGTGGCAAGTCTTTAGTGAACCTCCCAGAGACACAAAACACAAGAAATCTACAAATATTTGCAAATGTAAATTCCAGCATTTTGATTTGTGTTAGAATAAAATGTTAATCAGAGATGGAATCAATTTCATATGGATGGAATTTCTTTCAGTGTGTGAAAGCAGTGAAGAACTGTTCTTGCTCTGAAGGAGAAGTAATGGAAATTTTGCAAATTCTATGATACTCTGTTGCAAAGAACCAAATCATAACATGTTTTTACAATTTCTGCTTTCTGTCTGTTAAAACATAACCCTATTACCCAAATGTAGTCTGCAGCTAAGGATTGTGTTACATTATCACTAGGACATTGCATGGGTAAAGCAGCTTTCCTTGGACCCTGATGTCCTGGTAATCAGTATTCTCATCAGTGAGTATTTTCATTGCCAAGTTATAAGCCCTGACCTACTGGTATCCAGATACAAACTTTAGACTATATATACATGCACAGTCTCGGTGACTTCAGTCAGACCTATGTCTAATTTTATACTGAATACTTAAATAATGAGCTGAATTTATGCCTTCAGCAGGTATCATCATATAGGCAAACTATAATCCTGGGGGGGAGGGAGAGTGTTGAAACAAGAGATGAATTTCAATTCTCATTTAAATTTTTTTCGGTATGGCTTCCAATGCTGTCAACTGTGTTGTTCTTTGGAGGTTGTTAAAGGAATTTTCAGCTTGTAAACAGTAAACATCTTGTAAATCTGAATAAAACTTACAGATCCATAGACAAATGTTTTGGCTAAATGCTCATTTTTAGAACAGTAAAGGCGGCATTCCATGTAGCTGAAATGTTTCTCTGCAGAATTTTGTTTCTTGCATTTTATTCAGAATGCAACATATCTATTGGGCTTTCTAAGATGCACCATCTCAAACTGGTCTGAAGCTGATGGGTTCGACAGGCAGTGTTATATTTGTGGGGGTGATTTCACATCTTCCAATATAATAGTGCAATGTGCGCTCGCAGCCCAGAAAGCCAACTGTATCCTGGGCCGCATCAAAAGCAGCGTGGCCAGCAGGTCGAGGGAGGTGATTCTGCCCCTCTCCTCTGCTCTGGTGAGACCCCACCTGGAGTACTGCGTCCAGCCCTGGGGCCCCCAACATAAGAAGGACATGGACCTGTTGGAGCAGGTCCAGAGGAGGGCCACAAAGATGATCAGAGGGATGGAGCACCTCTCCTGTGAGGAAAGCCTGAGAGAGTTGGGGTTGTTCAGCCTGGGGAAGAGAAGGCTCCGGGGAGACCTTATTGGGGCTTTTTGGTGTTTAAAGGGGGCTTATAAGAAAGACAGGGACAGAGTTTTTAGCAGGGCCTGTTGCGATAGGACAAGGGGTAATGGTTTTAAACTGGAAGAGGGTAGATTCAGGCTAGATATAAGGAAGAAATCTTTTACAATGAGGGTGGTGAAACACTGGAACAGGTTGCCCAGAGAGGTGGCAGATGCCCCATCCCTGGAAACATTCAAGGTCAGGTTGGACGGGGCTCTGAGCAACCTGACCTAGTTGAAGATGCCCCTGCTCGTTGCAGGGGGGTTGGACTAGATGACCTTTGAAGGTCCCTTCCAACCCAAACTATTCTATGATTCTATGATTAAAAAAACTCTAGATAAGCAGCACTAAGTTGTCTGGCAATAACTGTGTGTTATTTTTATACATCTAAGTATTTCTGGACTGAGAGCAGCAACGACATCTAATTCCATTAAAGAAATTTCCAAAATTATCAGATAATAATTTCCATGTTATTCATAAAAAAAATTGCCCTTTTGATGTTAAGAAAGCAATACACATGCCTCTTGCTTTGGTCTGGGAATTTCATGGGAACACTGCTAAGACCTCACTTCTCAGAGATGTATTATTGGGAATTCAGTATGTTCGCTCTGCGGCATTTAAAGGAAGAAGGTTCCCCTCTTCTGTGTTCAGATCACATTCAGGAGAATCTACAAGTGTGCAAGAAAAAACAATATAGTTTATCCCTGTAGAAGTTCATTGATAATGGAATTTAAGACCAGAAAGTCTTGTTAGGTTATCTACTTTTGGCCTCTTACATAACCGATTATTGAGTGCCAGCTGATAGCTTCTGAAATTCTCTGTTGAAACCTGTGACTTTGCTGGCTAACCTATATCCTACAGAAAGTTAGCCAATCTAAATTTGAAGACATCTACAGATGGTGAGCCCACCATGTTCTCAGATTAATTCCCCAAGAGTGCCATGTTTCTTTGTTGAACTCATCGGGTTTCAGCTCCCAACCAAGGGCTCCTGTTACTGTTGTCTGTTCTTTTAAAGCAATTGCGGCACCCCATGTTTTTGCCCCATGAAGGTAGTTATGCAATATGAATCAAGTCATCTTTCAATCTTCTTTGAATAAGATGCGCCACATAAATAAGCTTTCCCTTAAGTCAGAAAATTTAATCAACCCCCATCATCTTCAAAAAGAGAAAAGGCCCATTTTAGAGAAGTCCTAACGCCATTAAGAGACAGGACCGATCAACGCACTCCCTGCACGTGAATCTTTTTAAATTTAGATGCTCATTATCTTTCATTCTCCAGTCCACTACAAATGTTGCTCCCGAGTAACTTCCAGGATTATTTTTGCATGGATAGTTCTGAGGAGGACCTCGGATATGAGCAAGACCACAGACGACTTCTCTGTCAGTATCAAAGCAAGAAAAGCCTATCTCCATACTCCATGTGATCTTATGTGTCACAGCAGAAAGTAAGATTTTTATCTGCTACAGTAGGTGTGGCTATATGTGTTTGCATATGAGCTTAGTAAGCTCTTAAGCACACAAAATTGTCTTAAACCCATCAAGTCCACAAAAACACTCACAGCATGATACCAAAAGCTGCAGCTCCAGCCCTCTAGGATTGCTGTCCTAGTCCTTTACACCAGCTTTCTAGCAACCAATAGTACTTCAGGGAAATAAAAACTGACCAGGTCTCAAATCCTGGACAGGAAAATTTTCTGACCAAGCTTTGTCCCCATAGCATCCATCAGTCAGCCAGACAATAAACTCCTTTTCTCACAGGCAATGAGTACAGCTGCTAGCAAATATATGCATTTTTCCCCTCTCATCTACTTTTAAATGACTACCAGTGAAAAGGAAATAGAAGTGCTCTGTTACATTATATACATTTGCCATTCAGCCTGGCTTAACACACAGTAAGTTCAACAGAAATTTGTGCAGGAAGCGGTAACTTTTTTGTTCTCTAGCATCAAGATTAGCAGCAAACAAGCTGAAGAGACCCAAAGCACCACCTGAACAGCAAAACTCAAGATCTCCAAACTGCTGCCATTTAAAGCACTTAATTTATTCTATTAACCTTGCTGGAATTTATTTTCTGAATATTCAGACAGTTTATACTGAAAGAGGAAATACCTGGAAGTTGTATGCTCATACCAGGAATCTTGTTTAATAACTGTTACTGCAGGAACACGGTTTGACGTTAAACTGGTATGATTTGTGCCAAAAAAAATTACATTAAAATCTAACATTAAAATTTTGTCTTGAAGCCTTTATTTTGTATTTTGATCACAGTTGTATTTATGTAAAGCAGTACTGTAGAACAAATTGTCCACAGTTTTTTTTAAAAAAGTAAATATTTCATTTATATATAGGGAAAACTTTCCAATCAATAGCAAGATACTACTGAATTTTCAGCACTATAACTTTATTTATTTTGAATTCCTTTAGTTAATATACTCTGCAATCTAGAGATTACAGAGAATGGGTCAGGATACAGATGGTGTTGGATAATCCATTCACTCCTAAAAAAGCACAAGTTTATTTTTCATTCATAAACCCATGCTGGTTTGCACAAAGAAAACTTTGGTGATTTATTTGTTGTTGGACAAAACAGGATTAAAACAAATTTGTTTCTAATAATCAGACCAGAGCCAGTGAACTTAAAACTCTTCACATGTCCCTGCCGAGCAAAGCAGAAGTACAAATAAACAAAAAAAGATCTAAAATAAGATCTATGTTAATATTTTATTACATATAGCAAGTAAGGAAAACCAATAGCGTGAAAGTAAGCAGAGAGCTATAGATGCACTTTGTATTCATACGAAGTTCTCTCCTGCAAGTTACCGAATTTCACTTGCTGTAATACACTCTTCAGATAAAATGCTGGATGTGTTTTTCTAAGTAAATAAATAATTATTAGGAATAGCTGTACAGGAGGTGCACACTTTAGATCAACTTATGGAGCTTTTGGGGAAACACTATCCTAGTGTAATCAAAATGGTATTTTGATAACATAACAAAATCAATAATAGAGAAGACATGTTCTTTTTGTTCAAAGGTGCTGTGTTTTGAAAATATTGCCATGTAGTATTTACGGTAACAGCTGTACAGTTAAACTTTAGGCACAAACTGAACTGCAGAGGATCTGCTGCATAAATAAAATTCCCATGGCAACTAAATGTGCTACTAGATAACAGAGAAAAAAGGATTTATGTGTTTGCTGAGCTGCCTTGCCCTAGAGGAATTCTCCAGGCAAATGCAGGCCACCTGCCACATGTTATATTAAGCTCAGCCTTCTGGACTTATTTTCAAATCTACAGCAAAAAGGTCCACCAAGTTTTATTTGAAAGTTCCCCTGTCATGTTCCCAGCCCCTCCGAAACACATAGTTCACTCTTCAATATGCTTCCTATATTGCAACAGAGATATATAATAATGAACAGATGTATTTCTACTTGTAACTTGTTAATCTTAAACCCTCACGCAAAGTGGGCAAGGAACCAGAATCCTCAAATTCATGCAAAGTTTTGTGTATGCCCAATTGTACTGAGGTGCACTATTAAAGCGTGCATACTTTTTAAACTCTACAAAAAAGTATTCCTTTTATTATATTATAAGGAAAAATATTTGAGTCAGAGAATTCATGTAGTATCTTTCTATACAACAGATTACTGGTCAAAAAGACTTGCCTTCATATGCAGAAACAAACAAAAACAAACAAAAAATTTTCACTAGACAACAATGCTAATAGAGAAGCACTGCTTGGGAATGCTTAAGTTGGAATATTGTACTTAGAAGAATGAAGACCACTAAAATAGCTAGTAGAAGAAATATAATCACCTAGCAAGCCATAGCCAAACAGTGCAAATAATGCCACCAAGTTATCAAAGGACCAGAGTATGTGTGAAAGTGCAGAATGTTTATGGTATTTTCCTTGCCATTTTTGCCTCTGAAGATTAAGTAAAAAATTTTAAGAAACTGTATTTTACAATCAAGTCTATCCTTTGGCATGAGCCTCAGGAAGGAAACTTCTTTGCTACACTGTCCTCCCTGGGAAAGCCCTGTGACATTTTAAAGAGGAAGCAGAGCTTGCCTCATAATGACATGAACTATAGTGTGTGAACACACACCATACATGCTTTTCAGGTAGTTTGTAAATCTAATCTAATCGCTAAGTCCATGTTTAGCACTAGGCAGCTATAGCTTCATGAAACTGAGCACTTACACTTCTGAGCCATCTCAGTGTTAACTTTCTAAAGCCTCCATGCATGAAATATATGGACAAGCCATTAACATGTGCTTCCTGCTGTCTTACTATTAGGGCTCATCTGCTTCAGAGTTGTTAATTTACACCCCTACCTTAGCCTCACTGTCCTGCTTCAGCTCCATGTGAACCATGAGCTTGACCCAAAGTCCACAGAAGTTAAACCAAACCTTGTGCTAACTTGAAGATGTTTCAGTAAGTATTAGGATAGCATACATTCCTATTGCCTTTTATTCTCTTTGCTCTTGTCTGAGCTGATAATCAGTAAATCTAATGATTTAACAAAGAGGAAAAAAAAAAGATACTAATTTTCATGAACTTACGTTGCAGTAGTCACCACAAGTTAATCTCTCTTCAGGATATTCATAAAGTATTTGCACGAAAAATGCAGAATTGCTTGTGCAAGGACAGACAAAGAGGATACAGGAGTTTTATAAATGAACATTTATAGAACACTTGCACATCACTGCAACGTAACAACTTCTGTATTATATAAAACAACTAAAACAAACAGTATACAACAGAAATTAGTTCAGGGTCAATATGACATCACCAGATAAGACTGTATTTTTATTACTAGTCTATATTCCTTAATGTTGGGGTTTTTTTTATTTTTAGAAAAAGGAGGTAAAAATACAATACTAACATTAAGTTTTACTCTCACTTGAGTTTTGTTAGATATGATCACATAAAATACTCCACCAATACATATGACAAATGCACTTTATATTTCAATGTGTCAAACCATTTCAATACTCAGGAACTATGTTGAAGCTGGCAGGCAAGCAGACTATATTAAATTTTTCTCTGGAATCAACTTCAATTCTGTACTGAATTATTGGAATTTTAGTGACCCTAAAAAAGGCTGTCAGAAATAATATTCAACACAGAGTTTTCAAATCTAATGCTCTATTACACATACTTCACATAAAATAATATAGTTTCAATATAAGCAAACCAGTCAAGAACAACATTCTACTTGTACTTGTAATTTTAGATACATTTTTGTATTGATTTGTCACAGCATTTAAATGTACCTTCTCCTTAAAAAAATAGTCAGAGACTAGATCTGGTGATTCAATGGCTTTGTTGCAGATTTGATACAGTTGGAAACTGGTTTTAAAAAAATAAATAAAAATTTTACAATTGCAGGACAGTAAACATATTAATAGCTATTTCAAAGCTCTGATTTTTCAAGACATCTATATTCTTGCAATTCACAAAATTCTCTTACGAATTTTCTAGTGCCAGAAAATCAGTTGCATTTGCAAGCCACTTAACTCTTTTTTTCCTTCCATTTAACTCAATGCGCTTTCTGCATAATTAAATTCAGTAGCAGTATTTCTTTTCTTTTTTTTTTTTGTCCTCTTCTTCCCACATAATCAACTTTTTACTATCTTGCTTTTAAGACATCTTCAGCTCTAGTGTTTTACTATTCTTACTAATAATGTAAAAAATTTAAGAGTTAAAGTTCCCATTTACCTGCTCACTAATTCTGACCACTTGTTTCTGTTAAATCGCTACTGTTACGAAATACTGGAAGTAAAGCGATGGCACTAAGCACAGCAATATCTTTGCTCTTGTATCCACTGATGTGATAGAAGTCTAGAAGTTGCAAGATCTTGGTGTGCTTCACTTAAGTAAGGGAATTCAATCATACCTCACAGCTCAGGAGGAGGCATGGTTAAATCCACAGTAGCTTGGTAAGCAACACAGAAAGCCCATCAGCAGCTTTACTGTATGACAGACCCAGAGGCAACTCAAGAGCTGTCAGCACAACTGCCTGTGAAGCTCACAAGGGAAGCAATAGCCAATTATGCCCCATGACCTGCTACTGGAAAACACAGCAAGAAAGATAACAAATCAAGGGTTTGAAAAAACTCAAACTTTTCAGAGAAACTATGTAGTTTACTTCCTATCAAACACGCATCTCACTTGAAGCTTTTAAGAACAGCACGGCATTCGGTGACCATGCTCTGCCTGACCCTTATGACTCCCATTAATGAATCCCAGAAAGGGTACCACACCTTCAATACTCCCTACCTGGATAAAAACATACACACCATTCACCTGGAAGTTAAGCTTTAGTTATAGCTGCAGAGGATTAACACTTGGATCTCTATTTTGGTCTTTACTGTGACTAGTTACTTAGCTGTCATATCGGTGTGAATGATCAGCACCAAAGCCAAACTAGACTCAATTAGGAAGGAATCAAGCCTCCTTGAAAACTTTCCTTCCACCCAGCCACTTCTGATAGATTGGTCTGATTAGCTACAAGAATTAATTGGTTGAAATATTTATTTTGCTCACAGCAGCAAATAGAACAAAATAGAAAGAGCTTGTCTTGATCCTCATTAACTGATTTACCTCATTCCTCCGGCCAGCACTGAGTTTCCCTGACTTCACTGTTACACAGGTACCTCTGACACATCAGTTTAAAGCCTAGCTTAATTGCAAGCTCCATGAACTGCACTGAAGTCATGCACATGGCACCAACATCAACAGTGCCCTGCAAGTTGAGCTCAGAAACACTTCTAATTATTCTGTGTGTCTGGAAAGAGTCATTTAGGGATTGAATCTGAACTACAGAAGCTAATAAAAATTTCAGCCTCTGGCTTCAATGAGGATAGCATCAAGCCCATATATGCCTAGGTTAAAGTCATCCTGTTCAGAGGCGTAGTACACAGTTTGTGCCTGTGCTTTACTAAAAACATACAGTTTGAAGGCTTAGGCAGAATTTAAAAGATATGCAGGCCTTTGGAAACCCATCAGAATGGAGGATGAATTTCACTCTTTCACAGAGGTAAGAATGGTTGATTTGCAGATAATGTGTAAAGCAGTTTGTTAGTTACAAGACATCAAGCAAGTGTAAAGTATCTGAAGCATACTGACTGTGGGTTATTTAAATAAACACTAACAAAGGGAAAATAGATTAAATGTTTTAAGTAACTAAAGATGTAGATTAAATAGTTGTCTCGCACACACAAAAAAGAAATCTAACCCCACATAACCCTCCAAAAAGAACTTAAGTAACTGACATGCTGGTTTAAACTTTCATAATTTCAAAACATGAGTGAACAAAATGTGGGAGAAGTTATTGAATGCAGACATAGCATTCGAAGATGATGATTAGGGCCAGTTTTGCTTTTCTGCAACCATGTTGGAGCCTGGTGTGGTAGGAGCCCCATCTGGGAGTGGCAGCACAAAACACTTTGTTCTGTAGGAAGGGTTTGCTGAACAAGATGCAAAATGGTGGCCTTTTAAAATGACTGGACCTCTAAAAATCATGGTATCAAATATCAAACAAAATGCAATTAAATTCCTGATTTTAAATATTTTTTGCCTGTTTAACCATAATCATGCAGCTGCTCTTCTCTAGTCAATGCATTATTAAACCAATTAGAAAATGGGTTAAGATTTACTAAATCAGAGGCTTAACTGGTTTTCTAGCCAAAGTCCCCTGAAAGAGAAAGTTTCCTAAATTGTGAACCAAAGGATGCAGTCAAAAAAAAAAAAAAAAAAAAAAAAAAAAAAACAAAACCACACAGAAGAAAAAAAAAAAGCACCACATCATTGCAAAACAGGGAAAATACTAGACATATTTCCCTTCTAATATTTCTATTTGCCTGAAGTTAAGGTGACTAAACTTCTGTGAAGACAAATGGCTGGCACTGTATTTTCTAGAAACCAATTAAGCCTATCTCTGTTAATGGTCACATCCTTGGGCATTTCCTGCAGATCCACTCAGTACACACAGACTTTCCTCTTTACCTAAATAGCTTGGTGAAATAAGAAATACTGATTGAGCCAGTAATACTGTATAGCCAGTAACACGCTGCCAACTTGGCCTTCTATAGGGTTTGCTGCCAGGGAATTTGAGAACATATCAGTCATCTAGGAAGCAGAATGAATGCTACAAATCTCTGTCAACAAGAAGGGAGGCTTGGGTGGATAAAGTGAAAAATGGGTGTGGAATGATCTGAATGGTTCCTGGTGCAAACTGCAAAAAGTCTCTGAAGGATGCTTTAGGAAGGTTCTTACCTGGATCAAGGATTTCTACACAAAAGAGCAATCTGACCCTTTAATAAAATACTTTTTAAAGGTTTTAATGAATAAAAATTAGATTAGGTAATCAATACTTATTACTATGTTATATTTTTATCAAATTATATCCAAAAGCAACCTCTCATCCACTTTGTAATTTCCAGAGTGGGTTCTGATCAACATTCCTCTGAGCAAAGGATGCCTGATATATGACTACATTATTGGCATTTTGTCAATGGTAGCAACTTACAACTTGTCTAATAACTGAAAGCTAATTAAAATTAGCTCTCGCCAAGTCTGGTAATGTACCTAGTTACTATCTAGCATTCCCCAAACTGTAAAAGCAATAGCCTTGTTTTGCTGTATTGTAGTATAGTTTGGAAAAGAACCAAAAGATTGCCTTTGTAATTGTTGTTCAAGTCAAAATGAAATTAAATATGTCACTCTCTTCTGAACTCCTTGATGTCTTGGACTTGAAATCAGCACAAATATACACAGCTAGGAGACAATATGGTCACTTCTTATTTTTATAATAGTTTACCTGAGATAATCTTTTAATTTTACAAAAGTCTTTCAGTTATTCAAGGAAAGAGAATTTTTTCAGACTAAAAAGAGGTTATAGTCAGATCTATGATTTGGCAAGTCATTCAGACTTTATGTATTATGTGGAGAAATTCTTTTATGAGCTCACCATTTTCCTTGAGAGAAATCTGAAACGTAATATTGTTTAGTGTTCTGAATTTAGTGAGGAAAGTTACCTCATTGTTTTTAAGTGCTGTCCAATACATGTAGAGTCATGCAATACAGGCCCTGGTAAGTGAAATTTAGCCACAGCATCTTAGCAAAATGTCTCAACTATGCCTTGCAAAAATAATCTCACATTAGTATACCCTTTCAATTTTCAGTACTAGGAACAGAACAGTAGCAGGAGTACTTTATCCTGCTAGACCTGCTTGAAATGTTTACAGAGGTGGTTTCTGTTGTTTGCTTGTTTGTTTCTTCCCGAGGGAAAAGAACTTTGACTACAAAATATACAAATATCTCTACTGTTTTACATAGTCGAATATAGACACTGTGATTATAAATCCACTTGCATTTAAAAGGAACAGGTTTCACAAAATACATTCCATTATTGATTTTCTATATTCTTCACACACACAATGATTTGCAAGGTTAACAAGTAGAACATTTACTGATTTCAAGTTTATGTTTCCAAGCTTCCAGATTACTGAAAAATTTGTGAGCATGTTCAGACCAAAAGCAGTCAAGTTAGCATCCAAACCAATGCATCCTGCCCCAAAATGGAAAAGATAGCAAACGTAAAATAAAAGGTGTTTTTAAAACAAAACAAAACAAACAAACAAGCAAGCCAAAAAAACCCACAAAGAAACAATGTAACACATTACTTACTTACATCACAGAAAGCATTTTTTGCTGCTAGACATCTCTGTTGAAAAGACAGAGACAAGAAAAAGTGGATGAAAAAAAGATTTTTTGCAATATGGTGCATTCTTTTCTCCATCCATTTGCTGAACATCTATCCCAACATAAGTGACAACAGAAAAATCAAACACATTTGTTTGACAGAGCAAATGCGGTCTATAAAAGGTGAAGCAAATATTTTTGAACACCAGCTGGAAAATACTCCATTGTGGTAAAATTGGAAGTATGCACACTGAAACGTGACTGGGCAGATGAGGAAGTTCCAAGTCTCGTGAGAGCACTCAGACCACTCACTGCACTCAGAGTTGAGCCATGTTTGGCCGCCACCTGGAAGCACTTTTCGGTTCTAGAATGCCGTCAAAGCAATGAAATCGCTTTTCAAACAGACACAAAATTAAATACATCCTTCAGAGGAACTGCCTGCAGGATGGCACAGGACTTACTGTAAGAGGTCCAAAAGATGTGCTGTTTAGCAAAGAATCTAAGTATTGTGATGTTTAACATCTGATAGCCTTCCAAGCAACTGGCTAGCTCAAGAACATGGAGGAGTCTGGTTGGCAGGGTGGGACCTGCAGGTCTAAATCATGGCCACTGCTCTGACCAGCTAGCTCAGAGAGGGAACAAGTTACTGCAGGCTCCCAAAAGTCTCCTATTTCTTGTCAGAGTTCAGTCTTGAAACTTTGTTTTTGAGCACTTTATAACACAGTGTAATCTAAACATAAGTCAACGGGACAAAGAGGTATTTCTCTACACTGAGGCTTCCTTTTCCTGATGAGAAAAGAACAACTGCTTTTTACTACTCATTCTTGATATTCTTTGTTGGAACTATCTAGTTTTGGTTTAAAAGTCACTGTCTTAATTGGTGTAACAACAGCTGACAAAAACTTGTCTTGTTGTAAACAAAGACTGTTTACTAAGGAAAGGGTATTTCCAGGAAATGTCTCTTATCCTTGAAGCATTTCATAACCTTAAAACAATTCAGACTGGATCTCGTATTCAACACTGAGTTCTGTTCAAATACAATTTCTCTCTCACATTTTCAATATCCCATTACTTTGCTACCAGTTCCTTCTTTAGCATTTCTACTCCTTGCTGCCCTCAGTGGCTATTTGCCCTCATCTACATGCCTCTCACTTTCACTGTTTTGTGAAACTTGAAGATATCCTTAGTTTATCACAAAAAAAGCAAATATATTCTCTCATAGCCAACTTTTATAACACCAGTGTTGTTTTGTGTGCTAAACTCGTACTGCCACAACACAAACATGCCACTGTCAGTGTTCTGGCAAGTCCTGCATCCTTCTGTACTGGCTGCTACTTTGCCCTACCACCTAGGGCTGCCCAACTCACGCTGCCATGAGACTATTACATAAAAGTCATGAATACCCTTCATTTACAAAAAAGAAATCCCAAACCTACCTTATCCCCACTTTCTCCCTGCTTTTATGGTATTGCTATGGAAAAAAACCTTCCCTTTGCCCAGTCACAGTTTGTCCCTGGATGCCTTTGAAGTTTTTTCTGAAGGCAAAGAGCTTCTGTATAAAATACCCACCAAACAAATGACGTCCTGTACGCTCACTCCTCCCCAATACAGTTAAATGTTTACATTTATGTGGTGAAAATTCCTGTATTTGTGAGCATTCAGAATTTTAATCATAATTTCTTTGACATGCAGAAATAAACAGTGTGTGTGAAGTGGCATCCTTTAGAAAGCAGAATCCCAAATCAAAAAGATACAAGTCAAAGGAAGGCTCAGTTCCCTGCTAAATTCATTACAGTGGGAGCCATCAGAATTTAGCAGCACTGATAGGTTTATTTTCATGCCTGCCTTCACTCTGTACTTTGGCAATTCTCCCCCAAAGAACTAATGCTGCAGGTGGTTTGAAGTCCTTCCCCCCACCCTCAAAGACCAAAAAAACCCCCAACAACAAAACTCCACCCCACAGAAAGCCCTGGTACTTATGTTCAACTAAATGGTATTAATGCTACTTCAACAGAAGCAGTGTTACTTCTGACACTCTCTCCTGCCCCGAAGCAAGGAACTTTATTATGTCAATGTTCCTGCTGAAGTACAAGCTGCTGTCATGATCGTTTCTACCATCATGCGCACACAACTCTGGGATAATGGTACTGAAGCATGAATGCCTACGTCTGCAGCATAGTTGGCCATGGGTCCAAAGCACGAGGAACAGAAGAGAAATACGGCAAAAGGATTGATATCAGATAGTTACACACATCAACTCATGCAATTCTTGGAAGGCCTAAATAGCCACAATGTTTTATGGATAAACATACTTAACATTTGTTAGTTCCAAAAAAGAATCCTGAGGATAAGTTTTAAGAGGTGAGTTTTTCAGACTGCTTTAAGAAGAATGCTGTCTGTGGTGGTCCCCTCTAGCATGAGCCAGCTCAGAGACAGGAGACTTTGCTCACTACTGCGTAATTTCTCTGGTAAGGTTAATCACGTTCTTTCCAGTTATTATGGAAACCCTATCAGGCATGTTTGACTGTTATAAACACCACCAGTCTATTACCCACGACAGCAACAATTTTCCGAGATGTCAGTAAATCACTGTATCCCAGCTGTGTGCCAGCTCTTTTTGGCACTTACTCGTTGAACTGAATTCCTCATGCAAGAGGTGTTTGCGTGAGGAGACAAGGAAGCATTCTCAGCTTGGGCTGGTGGCAGGAGGGAAGGCAGCACTGCAATGAGAGCAGATAGGTACAGGGATGAAAAACTGAAATGATCCTTAAAGATAGAGATGAAAAGTTTGAACTTGATTCAACTGAAAAATTAGATTAGAGAGAAAGGGACTCAAAGGGAAAGGATATGTGGGCAATACAAGATGCAAGGAACATAAGATGCTTAACATCTTCATTAATGATCTGGATGATGGGGCAGAGTGTACCCTCAGCAAGTGTGCTGATGACACAGACTGATGACACTCCCCACAACTGGGAGGAGTGGCTGATATGCCAGAGGGTCATGCTGCCATCCAGAGGGAGCTTGACTGGCTAGAGAAATAGGCTGACAGGAACCTCATTAAGTTCAACAAGGAGAAGTGCAAAGTTCTGCACCAATATTACATGGGGAGTCACCCAGCTGGAAAGCTGCTTGGCAGAAAAGGATCTGGGGGTCCTGGTGGACACCAAGTTGAACACGAGCCAGCAATATGCCCTTGCAGCAAAGGTGACAAATGGTATCCTGGGCTGCATTAGAGAATCCATCCAGCCACATTAGAAATTGACTGACTTTATCTGCATATAAGTTGGGAATAAAAAAAGATAATACAACAAGTAAGGAAAAAGGTAACAAGAGTTTCAATGCTAGAGACACGGAGGTTTCCTTTTGGTGGAAGCAGCAATCAGAACTGGACAAATTGGGAGTATTTGGGAGTATGCATGTAAATATGACAAAAGACTTAAAAAAAAAAAAAAAAAAAAATCAAAGGTCATTTTATGGCCAGAAGTTTGTGACATGAGAATTATGGTCTGGTAAATACTAAAGCTTACATATCAGTAAGGAGGATTTTTGGGAGAAAGCTCTTATGCTCCTTTTTCCCCTGCCCAAATTTATTTCAAATGAAGGAGATACTTGTGAGCACTGTAGCCATTACATGAAGCAGACTTAAGCCCTGTGAATCCTTGTGGCTGTTTTTTGTCACCCTGGGTGTACTGAGATAGGAAGCTCACTTTGACTGATACAGGAGAACTTCCTGAGGGGGAGCAATCCTATTCTTGCCACTTACTGCGAAAGAACTCTCACACATTTGCCTGTCATAGCCAACACAGGTCTCCTAGCGATAAGACCAGAGATAATAGTGAATCACAGCCACAACCCTTCTGTCTGCCATCTAAACATTAATCTGAGGAGAGGAAGAAATCTTCAGAATGAAAAAGAGCTGAAGCACACAAATGAACGAACCACCCCGATTTAATTCATTTGTTATGTGTGGAGCAGAATGAGACTGGGCACTGTATGGAAAGACAAGCTAAAATTACTGGGTAGCTATTGCATGACTTGATCATAAATGGATGTATGGAATAAGACTTCCTCAAAACAGGCCCCCAAAAAAGAATTGTGCGGTTTTTTTTTCTCTATCTGTTACCCTCATGGTCTTCCCAAACAATGCTAACAGTCATCTTAGACAAGACCTTCTTCAAGGTGATATCATACATAACTCCTCTATTATTATTGTTATTTTAGCAGCATATGGCTCTATGTGAATCCAAGAAACTCTACTGTTCTGTATTCATTTAGACTTTCCATTTCTATAGAACCCTGATCAAAAAGACTAGCTAGAAAGAGATAAGTGCATTTCCTTGTACCCCAAAGCCACTATTGCTACCATAATCCCAAGAGACACACCATAGGAGTATTAAAGAATGCTTGTGATCAAAGTCAGCAAAAGGAAAAGGGTCCCATTCACCTACAAAATCTAGAAATTGTCTGAAGATGGTAAATTATATTCTTCTGAAGACAAGCCTTTTTTACAAGCTTATTTGGAATCCACAGCCAGAGTCTTGCTCTGCTCACCTCCAGTCCCTTCACAGTAGCAATAGGTTGAGCTATATTGATCTTAATTTCATACATGCCCATACAGCATAGCTGAAACCAGGAGTTATTCTTGAAACTCCTTTCCATGTTAATAAAGTAGCAGTTCTTGAAAAAGTCTGGCAGTCTCAATGACTCAAAGTTACTGATACTCTATATGCTTCTGTACTGAAATCCTTCCCCTCTGCTACCACAGGAACAATGGCTGACATATCCAAAGATGTTTGATGCAATTGGAATGTTTACCTCACTTATTCTGTCCAACACAGGCACAGACTTACTTTCCCTTACTTCATGAACTATTTCAGTGCACCACATGATTTTTATTCCTTTCTATGGGATTTGAATTTTCCGTAGCTGACTGCAATAGTTCAGAATTGATCCAATTGAGTCTCTGATTTCAGAGCTTGCTTTCCTTGCTTGAAAGGGATTTGAATCTCAATTCCTTCCACTTTTCCCATGAGAAAGCTCATGAAGTGTGTAGCCTGACAGGAGCCATTGTTGACGAGAAGTTTTTTCAAAAACAAGTGGAGGCTGTTAGAATGATAATCAGTCTTTGGGTTTTCTTGTTACCTTATTGTTTTCAGGGCCCTTGTAAGAGGAGCAAGGTGGCTGCATTCCTGTTTACCTAAACTGGGAAGGTGGTAACGACCAGCAGAGTGAAAAGAAAACTCTGTTGAGTAAAGGTCTCAGTAAAAAACCATGCTGATTCTCTAGTAGAACAGGCATGTTTAACTTCAGTAGTGACAGAGGCTGGAGTTACATGATGAGGAATTTCTGGCTTTATAAACTTTGAAAGGTTTGGCACAAAAAAATTAGAAAATGCCTATCTAAGAAGCTCTTTATCGTCTGCTGATTTCTTTCCAGGATTCCTTTCCAACCACTCCTTAAGCTGCCACAACAGCAGGGAGTGATGACCTGCGCATTAGGATTCTGCAGTGGTAACTGGAAAAGAAAACTCAGTCATTAAGTCATGATAACCAACAGCAGCAGTTTGTGACAACAGCTGGGTATTTCCTCCATTACTTGTGTGCAACAAGTGTGCAAAACTTGTGTGCAACAAGACTATCTTTCTATTGTTCGCTTTCAAGCAGTCCGGGGAGACATATAAACCTATCGGCATAAATATGTTCTTGTTTATACAGGCACTGATATCTTAAGCATGGTTTTACAGTTACATGCACACTTAGGCAAAAGTGTGTGGTCAGGTTTGTTTGGGTTTTGGTTTTAGGGTTGGGGGGTTTGTGGTTTTTTTGGTGGTTTTTTTTTTTCCTTCTTTTTCTTTCTTTTTTTTCCTGCTGACTTGACTGTTCTCTAGCTCTGGTTTAGTCTGCTAGTATTCATGTGCAAAGGAAGTACGAACCCCTTGGGAATGATGTGTGCATACAGCTGCATGCCCCACAAATCCAAGCCACTTCTATGGTCCATTCTTCCCAGTTCTGATCTTTTACACTGCACTCTGCTGAGAGGGGCAGGGGAACAAGGCACTGAAGATTATCACCACTGCATTTCAGGAAGGTGAGAGGGAAATACGTGTTCAGATCATAAATCTATTAATGTATGCCCCTTTGGGATAGCTGTCCCCCAAATCTTGCCTCACTTCTAAAACTCTGTAGGCACCAGTTTCATTCTCTAGCTTTGGCAAGAGCCACAGCTTGAAAAGCAGAAGAGGTAGAGAAGTGGCTCAGTTCTGCAATCAAAGACAGGGCTGGTGGAGCAATAGGTAGGGTGTTCCTTTACATGGGCTCCACTTTCTTTTCATTTGTGGATAGAGCAATGCTGCTTTCTTCAAACTATTTTTGTTCCAGGTCAAGGAACAAAAAGTCAAAGCAGCAACACCAGCTTCAATTCAGTTCTGTTTCATTCCTCTCCTGTCAGGGAAAAGTGACCAGGTATGCTCCTACCCAGAATGGCCTGCAAAAGAAACTATACTCTGTGTAGAGGTAGCTGAGCTTCCAGCTGAAACATCATAAGAGCAGGAACAAATTATCTTCTCTTTTACCTCTCTTGTCTTTTCCCACACTCATTTTTTGCCACCAAAAACTTCAGAGCACCAGCAACATAATAATGTCATTGCAAAGGGAAGAAGAGGCAAAGAATTAACCTCCTAAAGTCAAACACAATTTTAGGATGCAATCAGGAATGGGATAAAACACTGTCCCAAGGTGCTAGTCTAAAGAACAGCTTAATATGTTAGAATACACCTCATAAAAATGCTGCCAAAAATTTCATTTCATAAGAAACTGTGAGTACAAACATAAAAAGGGAGCAACAACAGGGCATGGGACATTCCACTGCCACTGCATCTGATCCTGGTACGAAGGTGCAAATAGGATGAAGTCACAGATTTGTGCATCTAATGGGGGAAAAAATACTTCCTATGGGTAAAATGCATGCATCTCTGGAAATAGTAGGCCTGATGAATATGTTGTTTAGAGGCAGTGCAAATTCTCTTCTGGAAGCTCACAGATAAGAACAGTTTCCTCAGAGAAACAAAGATAAATCTTTGCTTCTCTTGCACATCTCAGATTCTGCCCTAAATGACTGAAGGAAGAAGGCCGATTAGAAGAAGAAAAAAAAGCTTCAATTAGCATACAAATATCTTGGTAATCAAGCAATAATAGCAAAGGAAATGCAGAAAAAGTACATGACAGTTTAATGGGGCATTCTTAAAATACTATATTTTGTAAAGTTTATCGAAGTGTGTATATGACAGTTTAATGAGGTTTTGCTAACACACAATATTTTCAAGATTTGCTTGAGTATAGTAGGGATTCTTTATATTAATGAATTGTGACCAGGGTTTTGCTTTTTTGTTCAAAGAACAAGCACAGCTTCTGCACATACTAAAATGCACACTACAATTTATTATTTTCCTTACAATTTCTTCTATTTATTTCTAATTTAAATACACGCAATGTTGTTTTCGTTTGCAAATATAAAGGAGAAAGATAATGACACAAAGAGGAAGGGCTATCATTTGGAATATGAGCTTAACCATAGGGGCTAAACTGTCAAAAATAACTTTTTTCTGTTATGAATAGCTCAGTACATGCTATTATGCATCAAGTACCTTATGAAATTACTCTGTAGACACCAATTACTTACACAGTACATAATGCATTTTTCTGCTAGGTAAAATTAAGTCTCAGAAATGAAATCACCATGCCCAACAATTTGCACAAGAAAAAGGGAAGAGGATACGTAAATTAGTGGAACAAACAGAAGTCTTATCCCTATATGCTCTGATTTCGGCCAAACCTTAAATCTTAGCAGAAGTGAGTTTGGTGGTCTCAGAACTGAAATCACCATGCCCAACAATTTGTGCAAGAGAAAAAGAAAAGAGCATACATAAATTGGTGGAACAAACTAAAGCCCTTTCCTGCTACACTCTAATTTCAACCAGCCCTTAAAACCTTGTGGAAATGAGTTTGGTGATTTCAGCTGAATTTCACAGTTAGCATCAGAAAACTAGTTTCAATTATTAGCTACAATTTCATTTGATTAAAAGCCCCTAATCTGGAGAGGCCCAGGACTCTGCTAGCTTGTAAATTAAGTTAACATTTTCCTTCACCTCAAGACAGGAGGATTGCTCAGAGCTAGGATTCAATGCACCACGTGTTTTGTAAAGATAAACAAGTGCATTATGTTACTGTAATTCTTTAACCTTCATGAGCCACAAAGTATTCCTCTCAAAATATTTAAATGTTATTCTTTGATTGCTATTAGGTATCCACCATACTTCAGGGAAGTCTGGAAAGCAGGAACAACTCTGTTTTCATCACAGGCCTCTGTCAATGTACCAGAACCTGGACCTACAGTACCCTATTATGCTGTCCCCCCTTCTCCCCCCCCCACACACACAGAAGGCAGAAGATTGTGAGAGAAGCTAAAGCACTGCCACTTTGACATAAATCTAGTAACTCTTCTCTCCCAGCCTCACATTCATTTGAGTTAGAAGATACGTTTAAATGCAGTTGAAAAGACAGGAGTAGATTTCAGAAATATAAAATACATGAAGCCTCCATTAACATCCATCTACCCCAAATTTAGGGAAAAAAACCCCAGCCAACTGATATAGTAGAAAGTTTGCTTTTTGTATAAAAGTTGCAGTGTTTGAAACTTAATTTCTTCTACCTATAGTTTATAGAAAAATTCCAGTTCAAAAAGCCCATCTTTTATTCTTCCTGTTAGCCACAAGAAAAGCCTGTCATATGGAAGAGAGCAGTGAACAGACAAAAGAATCACCTTTGGTCATTATACCCTGGAATAGCTTAAGAAATGTCACTCAGGATTGGTGCTGGGTACTCTGCACTGCAGTGGGGGAGTTAAATCTCTTATTATTCTTCCTAGTGTAATAAAAATACGGAAAGACTGAAAGAAACCATGAGAAATCAACAGAGAATAAAAGCATTTGGCAAAATCCAGAGCCCACTTGCACTGGCAGCTTCTCGGTTATTAATGATTCCAGTGTCCATGGGTAACTTTGGCCCTCGCCATTGTCCAGTGCAATTGATTGACAGGATACTCACAGCATAGCACTTCACTACCGAAAAACGGAGAGAAGGGAAGAAACTACTACAGTAAATACAATGTTTTCAAGTTACTTCCCTGGCAACTTGCAAGTCTTAGTGAAATCAAACATCCACGGAATTTTATCACTTGTAGATCAAAGCCAAAGAACTTGAAGGTCATTAAACTGCATAAACATGGCCTACCGATAAACTGCAGCACTTTTACAGTGAAGGCATTTACAATACAGTTTTCTATTAACTTCAATACTCTGTATTACACTACTATTCTGACTTTTTTCTCTGTGTGTGTTATTCATCTAGACAAGATCTCTTTTCACCAGGAATAACAGAAAGTATGGGATTTATTGCTATAATGAAGTTCTTTCAAATCTCCGTTTTCTCTCTCTAAAGGACAGGAGGATAGGCGTTCATCTCATCAGGCAGCTTATTAGGATTAGCACTGAATAAGACACCACAGAATGTCAAGCCTATCAGTTACTAAACATGCATCATACAAACTTTGTCTTTGCAAGAACCTCTGCTCTGCATTTGTCATCCACCTGAATAATTAACAAGTACATGCTGCCTGCCAGCAGCTTAGGGAATTAATTTTCCCAGATTAAATGCAGATCACGTCTGCAAAAAACTCAGACCACACACATACTGCACTACTACCTTTCAAACATAAAAGGCAAGGAAACAAGTTTTATTATGGTCGCAACTGAGTCTGACCTAAAACTTATTTATTGTAAGTATGACTTCATAATCATTATGAAATAGTCAGAGGGTTTTTAACACCCAACTAATGCAACAAACTAGCATAGAACTCTCTTCAGTTACCATGAGGAAAAGCTATTTAGATAAATCTTCCTTTGAACACTAGAGTTGCTTCACTGTTTAAAACTATTCTATTCCGAAAATACCGAGAGTGTCATACGGAAAAGCTAACCTGTAAATACTGAGGGTTTTTTGAATGTGAAGTATTTACTCTAGGCTCCTTAAAAATAGATACAGAAATGATACCTGCAGCATGCAATAGCATGTATATTGATGCCAAGGACTAAGAAACAAATGCAGTATCTCATTACCTTACATTTTCTATGACCCAAGAAAACACTTGCACAAAATCAGAGGCCTGTTAAAGACTAGGTTATATCTGCAATGGAAAATACGACCGATTACTGAAAAAGATGATGAAAAACCTCCTTTTGCGCTATGCTTAATGAAAATCCTAACTGCACAGTGATTTTATATGATTTATCTTGCAAGATCATAGGGAACTATATTCTTTACAAAGAGAGTCGGAGTGGACAAAGGATTGAGATTTACACTTCCAGGACACCCTTTTTGAACCTCCATTCCTCAACGTACTGATGGCTAAGTAACAGTAATACACAGTTTGGAGCCATGGTACCATTTGCCATGAGCCTTTACTAGTTCAGTACCTAATAAGGACAACAATCCCAAAGAAGTTAAAGATGTCCACCAAGGAAATATGCAATCATTGTTCCCAAACTCAAAGGACAGGAAACAAATCAAACACACACACATCCTTAATGCCGTAAACATCTTGGGATGTGAATGAGTATAACAGAAGAGCCTATATGAAAGGGAAGACTCCACAAAGGAGAGAGCTATAGCAAAGGTATCCCATACCCACCTCTACCTAGCTACAGGTGTTATGCCTATGTAACTCTAATACAAAGTCTACGTCCTGGCAGATTCTGCAAGCTTGCTACGAGTACTGTCACAGAAAAGGTAACAGGAGTCACAGGTATACATAACATGCAGGACCATCCTCTTAAAGAGAAGCATCACTTCAGTAAGGCAGACAATGTGTTCCTCCTTTGACTCTTCTGTCCCGGGATGCAGCATTTCTACAGAATAGTGAGTATTCAGGACCTCTCAGACTCATTAACCTGATCTTCAATTTGCCTTTCCTATTAGTTAATCTTCTGGAGTTCATACAAGACTCACCACCCGTGTCATCTATTTGGATGTAGATACAACAGCTTCCTTGGTTAAGTGCATTGTAATATTTTTGCTACCTTCTTAAAAATTGGCATTGGAGGGATTTTAACAGGAGTGAAAATAACTGTACAGTTACCTTCATAATACATACAGCAGTAATAGATAACCACATAATGTATGTTATTCCAATAAATACTAAAGGCAGTGATTACAGATAGCTCTTCTATTTGTATTTAGTCTGAGCTATGTACTGCTTCCAGCTCATAGAAATTGAGTGAAGAGTTCCTTCTGAAAGCTCTGAATTCAGAAAAATCTGTGTGTGTATATATTCATTTAAAAAAAAAAAAAAAATTTTAAAATGGAAGGTAATTAAAAAAAAATAAATCTGAATGCTACCATGTATGTTTTCTCCAGTTTTAAGAGGTTTTATGATGTATTATAATAAGCTAGTGTCTATTTATTACATAAAATATTGTTACTTTTTGAATCTATGGCTCCAAAATCTTTCCACTCTCATAAAGTTACTATCAACAAATAAAGTGATTACCATTCCTGTGACCTACATTAAAAGCAGCCAACTTAATGTGAATGAATTACCAGTTAATCATCAGAGTAAACAAAAATCTATTAAAAAATTGTATTGAAGTGCAGTACTTATTACATTGCTAAACATTAATGCAAATCATCTACACAAAAAAAAATCATTATCTTTTTGTTCTTTGCTCATTAATAATCACACCCTCAGAAATAAATATTTTGCATAAAATTAACATACTGTATTCATTTATATTTCTTTCAATTTTTGAAAAAAGTAAACAATTTTTGGTCTCCAATATTACAGCATATACTTTATCCAAGGAAGTGACTGAATGCAAAGACAGGGTGGTGGTTTGTTTTTTGTTGTTTTGGTTTTTTTTAATTCGTGTTCTCCATGTTTAATATTTTGCTACCGTTATTGAAATTTAAATTGAAAAGACTTGGTATTGTCCACAGCAGAGACCTAGTTCTAACCACAGTATGCCTATCACTAGCAAACTAAAATTGAGGCCCTGCCCTTGGCCCTGGGGCTTAATCTCTGGGTAATGCTGGAAATGTTGTTCCATGCACGGATTAGCAAATTAAAAGAAGTTACAAACCTCTACTGTGACTTGTCTAACTCCTGCAGTCCCTAGATCATCATCCATAGTTACAGCACTAGGTTTAGGCATTTTGAAAAGACATGGTAGGAAAACGCAAATTGCTAAATTTTTGTTAGCTACAGATTGGAACTACTCATGCCAAAAAACAAAGGCACAGCAGTAAACATGCACAAACATTTAATTTAAAATTAATAGATAATATTAAAAACTATCAGGGGGTTCCTTTTGTCAGATGTAACTTTTTATTTCATAAAAAAAAAAATCTAACAAAACCCCCTATGACTATCAAGCTAGGTCTGGTTAAATAAGCCATTATTTAGAAATTCAGCTGATAAAGACTGCTATATAACAAATGAATCAATTTTTTTTTCCCCAGTGGTGTTGAAAAGATAATATTCCGTTCAAGCTTCCTGTAATTTTGTTTACATCATAGTGTTTTAACAGAACATTCAAATTGGTTAGCATCTTATATTGCACAATACCCAAGCTTTGTGGATGCTTTTATTGAAACTTTGATACTTATTGATCTCAAAATAGATGCAGGTATAAATATTATTATTATTTGCCTATTATAGGCAAATGTTCTTTTAAAACAGTAACATATACTCCATTTGGAACCTTTTGTTTTGTTAACTATTCTCAAGGAAAAAAAAAATCCTCCAGCAATTTTGTGAACAATGTTCACTGCAAAGAAGTATGCATTACTATCTTAAAAAATAAAGTCAAATAACTGAATATCCATAAATTCTCACTGAATATTTGAGGAACTGGGGGTATTCAGGCAGCCTAATGTTATGCATCTGACCTGTTTGCTAGGGAGGATGCATACACAATATGCTAAGTTATATAGGCTCTTGGGATACCACCTAAAAAGCCTTTATATTTGTATATTTAGAAAAAACATAAAATTTAACACAACCAGCAAAAAGTTGCCCAGCATCTTAATATTAGTTAATTCACTGTTCAACTTATTGAGAAGGGACTACTGTATTTTAAAGAGAAATAAGTGTTTGCTTGAAATTTATGAGAAACATGACACATGCTTCTGTGTTTGTTCTAAAGTAACTCCACCCCCAAGTTTGAGGCACATGAAAGAAGCTGAAACACCAGCACCACCTGGCCATAACCACAAGACAATAAAAATTGCAGGAAGTGAAGTGGATTTCAGTATAACAGGTGAAATACCCCAGCCACCCTGCTCCCATGACTTCTCCAGGATGAAACATCATCTCTGACTGATGATGTCATGCCCAGCGGGTGCAAGTGTGACTGGAGGTATCCATAACCTGATGGAAACATGGCCTTTCTCATTAGTGGTGTAGCCCTTTGGCCCATGTATAAAAATAAGAATTAGGTTTGGGGGTTTGGGGGGGTTTTTGCTTTGTTTTTGGGGTTTTGGGGGGTTTTGTTTTTTGTTTTTGTTTTGTTTTTTTTTTCAGGGGGGGAGCGGTGTACCGTAGTCATGAGGACCAGTAATCCCCAGAAGATTCTAAGGACAAAAGGGATCTCCTTCAACTTCCTGAGCAAAAAAGCACGGAATGCCTGATAAGGCTGCATTTATCTGGCCAGGTGAGCTTTGCTAGCTAATCAGGACCACGTTCAAGACAGACACACAAGCCACTATGCATAAAAGCCATGAGAGCAATTCTCTGTGGGTTGGAAAACAGTCTATGCTTTGCTGTTCCCCACAACAATTAGATTTTGAGCACTGATTTTATACAGTGATTACAATTAAGAGTCTTTCACTGCCTCTGACAATAATATAACATATATTACTTTCCTCCTCTAGTACCAGGATCACTAAACCAACTGGAGACTAGTGGCAGAATTCCAGGCAGAAAAGTCGAGGGATTCAACCAGCTAGTTTGAGAGTTAGCTAGGAAAATTCAACCAGGATTATAGCCTCTCCAGACTTTGTAATTTTAACTAGTGTAAAAATTTATCTGAGGGTGTTTTTTGTTTGTCTGGGCTTTTTCCCCAGACCTTCCACTTACTTATAAGGAGCATGCAGCATTTCTCTGAAGCACCCTGTAAGCAATGATAGTGGGAGCCAAACATAGCTAAACAGTTCCGGAACTGTATTTACAAGCCAGACCTGGCCTAACAAGCGCCAATGGTTTCTCCATTCTGTTACACAATTATGCTTCTTGCCTGTCCTACACAAACCGCTTCAGGTACAGAGGGCAATTCAGTGCCCAAACCCACTCTGGCCGCTGATTTTTCTGCAAGGAGTTCTAGCACGGGTCCCAGTCTGTGAGAACTGTAATGCTGATTCTGCAATATTGATGTCTTTCTACCAGGAAGTTGACTGGGACCACCAACTCATTTCACACAGGCCATCCAGGAGCCATCGGATGATAATGGGTTTTAGTTTCCACCCACCTGGGCTACGTTCAAACTAGTGACCTAAGGTGAAGGTCTCCGCATCCCATTACCAAACCCTCAAGCCATTTAGTATCCTCATGTAGTAAGCATCTCCCTGCAGCATAAAGTTAAGAGACAGTAAAAATCTGTCTGTTTCTGAAACCTGTTCTCAAGTACATGGTCAGTCAAAGCCTTTTGATATAAGTACATAAATACGAATTTTCAGGTATTAATTTGGCTGACTATTTTTAGTCCATACAAAAAAAAAAGACCTGTGCAAGGAAAAAAAAAATAGATAAAAATTACAATACAATATTCTTCCATAAAATCTGAAATGTTTATATAAACCAAAAGTTAATTATTGGTTTTATTAGATATTAAGTGTCTGCACAGTACTAATAAAAAGAATAAACCATCAGCAGGAATTTGAAAAAAATATGTTAATAGTAATTCAAATAACATTACCAGTATTATCAAGACATTAAAGTATATCTATTTTTAATAAATTAAAGACCAAGCTACATGTAAATTATATGTTTAGCGTTTAATGCTATATTCATATTCAGTGTATTTTCTGTTCGCTAAAGCTAGTCTTTTTAATACACAGTTTAAAATATTAGGAACTGTAAATTATCTTGTGTGTTAAATATGCCAAGTACTACAGAAGTGTTAATTAATGTATTATTAAAACAGTTTTTAGGAGGAGTGAGAAGATATTTTAAGCAGTATGGGTTTCAACTGGAGAAATGCACATTCATTTGCAATGAGTTTAACAATTTATTAAAAATGGTCTTGTACTAAATAATATAGAAGGGTGGTTTGGGGGGTGGGTGGGGTTTTGGCTTTTTTGTTGTTTGTTTGCTTTTGTTTTGTTTGTGTTTTTTTAAATAAACATACCAAGTACTATGCTAGGTTAAAAAATACTTTCTCTGTAACATTCAGGCTTGAATTAATCAGATAAAGATGAAAGTGAAGAATTTTGCCAACAGTGTTTCTTACTAAACTCACTCAGTTATGCCTTTCAGCCTGGTATATTTTATATGAAGGATATCTTGTTAAAACAACTGTTGAAGGCAAGTCATGTCATATCAACCACACACCATACCCTATGGGAGCTCAAATATTCCAAATCTATGTTAATATAATCCTGCCACCCAACTCAACTAAGGAAATACAGCAGGTTTTCCGTGACATGCAAGACATTATATGAAGTACCACATTATCTATATGTCTTCCAAAAAATGAGGTAAAGTCATAGCGAGGATTATGCTGAATCAATTTAGGAAGGTAAATATTGTTAACAAGCACCATAAAATAGCCTAGTAGATGATTCTAATCTCTATTTATCAACTAACAAGTAGGCTGTACTTCTCAATGCAGCTTCCAACAATATATCTGTAGGACAGCAATATTCTCTGGCTCAAGAGACCAATGCAACTTCTCAACAAGGGGTTTCAGGCTTTCCAATACAAGATTTACTATGCATTATGCCATGTGCTTCCACCATCCTTTTTCAAAGTGGTTTTAAAAAGGTGTGCTGCTTCTTGCCTCTCTAAATCTTTTGAGTGAGTTTTGCCCTGGTCATGAGGACTAAGTGCAATTGTTCAGGACATCCAGAGTATCTTTTGGAATACTTCCTGCAAAGACAGAGTATTGCTTTTTGTAGGACTTTGAAACAGCAGAAACAACACACTTTTACAGTCATTTAGCTTTTGCTGAAAAAGAAAACAAAACAGGGGACTACAGGGGGCCTGACAGAGCTACTAGAGTTTATGGGTTCTTGCTACTTCTCTGTGTCACACCCAGAGCAGACCAAAAACTTCCACGTTACAAGGACCAGAAAGGTGGAAACAAATGGTCATGGAAATGCTTAAGAATTTTAGTAAGCTAGTCAATCATGAATCCTTGCCAAGAAAGTCTTATTTTGTTTATTATTTGGGCTAGACCCCAAACCACTTTTTTTTTTTTTTTTTAATTAAGAAAAAAGCTAAACAACAAAAACTTGGCAGAGTGAATTCTCCTGTTTAACCAGGCCACTCAGCAGGCTGACATTCAGCTTTTAGACTGTATTTTTCAAAATATTTTCTCTTTACTGACAGAAGCTGCTATAAAAAATTTGTCTCAGCATCCAGCTGGTGATTGACGGCAGGGCCAGAGAGACTGCGGTAGGCTTAAGCAAGGGAAAAGAGCATTAGCTGTGCCACAGTGGTGAAGTAGTATGAGGTTTAGAAGCAACAATAAGGAGAGATAAAAGCACGTTCAGGACACGTTTCTGAGACAAAATAAAAGAACACTAATGATGCAATTATAGGCAATACATTAAAATGAAAGTCTAGAAACACAAAATAGATAAAAACAGAAAAAAGCTTAAGATTCCATCCTGCTTTCCTTAAATGTTTCAATGGAAAAGAAGCAAATCCATCTTCTAGATCTGAAAACTCTCCACACCTTCCAGTGTACTGGAGTATCTGGCATCTCAATTCTGAAGTCACAAAAAGCTGTTTTCCCTGTCTTTGTGTCTCCGAGATTCCAATTTTTAAATCAATAAAATATTCTGGTTTTAAAGATCATTGTTTGATTCTAGCCCCTAACCAGACAGTGGAGTTTTACCAAAATCCTGATATATTTAACCAAAAAATAGCCACAAGCACTCAGCAGTAAACATAGGTAAACTTAGTGTTTAAATCTGACTAATAACAACAAGTGGGAGCTTTGGGTCAGATTTGAATATTTTTGCCATTCAAAGGCCTACAGTTTTGCTGTCCACAGAAGGAAGAAAACTGCACTACACAATGAGGAAACCTTTCTTCATCCAAGAGAACCCCAGAAAAAACCCACCGCAGAAATCCCCAAAACCCAGGAAAATCACAAAACAGTGTTCCACCTATCATTATAGAAGGGGCACAGAAGTGTTTTAACTAGGTGTTCCTCTGCTGTGCCCTGATTAACTCTGCAACTGATCATGCAATTAGCTACTTGCACAGAGCAGTTAAATCTCTCCAAATGAGTTTTCTAGATGGATATGGAACTCAAAGGCCTTGTTTTCTTTTCCAGAAATGTTACAACTGCAGTCAGCACATGTTCAGTGTATCTGACCAATCTGTAAAATCTAAACAGTAAGCTGGCATACAACAGTTCTTCCCTCTGATGCATAATACTGTGGCAGCTGTGGAAGACTCCTTTCCACTCATCTAGCTGTTGTGTTGGGTTTCACTACATCCACGAGCTTTTAAGCCTCCTCTAGTCTGAGAAAACTGTATCACTGTCTTTAGCGATTTCCCTGCCACAATGACTAGGCATGGGCTTTCCTAGATCCCCCTCCACGACAGCCTACTTTATTCCTGCAAGACAATGCTGGCCTTGTTCTCCAGCCGTTGGGAGCAGAAGCAAAGAGCTCTAACCCCTGTGGTTTTGAGCTCACCCCTTCCAGTGTATAAAAAAGTTGAAGCAAAAGATATACAGATCTTTTCCATGGGTTCCAAAAACAAGTACCCTTTACTTTCACTAGCACACAAAGCTTTAGACAATACCGCTCTCCAGTTTCCCCATCACCCATGAGAATTGTATGGGCTTCAAGCAGTGCCCTCTGAGGGCTGCAGGGCTCTCCCCTTTGCATACGCCTCTCTCCCCTCACCACTGCAGCAGTCAGCCTCTGCCTGTGCTATTCTCTTCGGCCACGTTTCTTCTGCCTCAGCTGACTTTCAGCTAACCAGGGACCCTGCTCCTGCACCTTGCACAAGTTTCATTTGCCTCAGTAAGCATGTTATCCATTCATCCCTCCGAAGTCCAAGTCCAGGGATTGAGTGTCTCTGGCTCTACCGTTTTAAAGACTCGGAGTTAAGATGTGCTCTTTTCTCTACTGCTCTGACCACTCTTCCTATAGGCATGCTCTGAATCAAATGGGAATGATTTAACTTTCCTGTTGTACATGTTTGTTTGTCCCTGAATACATATACATGCACACCAGTGTGACAACCAAATTCATACCTGTCTGCAGATGTAATTAGCTACTTAAAGCAAGCTGCAGGCTCATATGGTGATCCACCCCTCCATACAAGCCACAAGTACAGAGGGTAATCATCCTAAATAACTAGGTATTTGCACTTAATTTCGAAATTACAAACAGTGAACTTCCTTCCACTACAAATATTCTTTGACCCATATGCTATGGATATTTTATATAGACTTCACACTGTATTATGACACATAGCTAAGAAAAGACAGGGTCTGCAGTAGATGTAAAATGCTACTGTTCCAATTAGACAGGATTTTATGCACCCAGGAGTTAGTGACTATGCAAGGCACAAGGCAAATGAGACACCAGTCTTATGGCAACTGAAATAGTTAAAGGTAATAGCAGCTAGTATCTAATGAAGACCCATGCATCTCAAGAAAGGTAGATCTTATTGAATTTATATTAAATCCAATCTTCCTCTGACAATCTGGAAAAAACAATTTCTAGAAAAAGCTACGCAATTACTCCGCTAGGAACTGAAAACCAGAAGTGTGACCAGTGCTTTGGAAGAAAATAGAATTTTTGTCAAACCACTTTTTGTTTTCAAGAAATACTAGTGAGGCAGAAAGCAGTTGCTTGGGTTTTAAGGACATTGAAGACTTTAAATGACAAAAAAAAAAAAAAATAATTTATTCAAGGTATCCAGGCTTTTTTCCTAACAGTTCTTGAAAGAAGGTGGGGACATGGGCAAGGGAGTTAAGAAAAGAAAAAGGCTCAGAGAAAACACACTCATGCACTGCGCACTTATAAAAATTGTTATCACATAGTAGAACATGTTTTTAGAAAATTCTCTTGTACATATACAAATCAAGATTTTTTTCATCTGACTAAAATGAGGATAAAAAAAAACCAGCATGATTTTCATATTCTAAATCTGCTATCAAATACAACATTGAAAAAGCCACATGCCAAAAAAAAAAAAACCAAAAAAACCACCACACTGTAAGCAAGAGCACGACAGTTCATTCTACCACAACATTTTTCTTCACCACTGTGGTAAATTACAGTTCTGACCTAAATTTTCATATGTTTATTGAATGGATTGTTTACTACCATATAATAAACATTGTAACACCAATATTTATGTTTTAACTAGTATTTTTTGAGTGCCTTGCATCTGAGGCCATAATCAAATTACACAGTACAGTTCCCCAATTACCTCCCTGCTTCATTATATTTACCTGTTTTTCCCTGGCAGACACTGTTTGCAGTGCCATCTGGAATGCATACTGTGGTCTCCCAAACACAAGCCTCAAGCCAGGGGAAACATCGTTGGAAGTGATGGGCACATTAAAACCAGTATCAGGCACGGCTTTACCTATCCAAGCACTCCCAACAGCTCTACAGAGTGCTGGTGTGCCTGCCATAATGAACAACGTACCCATCTTTCAAGGGCTGGAGGTTAAGAACAGTGAGCATAAGCAGTGACAGAAGCAGCTATGGGGATAGCAATGAATAAACAGGAATATGGGTTAGTGGCGGGGACAATTTCAGTACCAAAACATAAGCACAAAGTGGGGGGGGGGGGGGAGGACAGGACACAAACAGTAATTGCCTGTTTATAGTTACTACTGCATTTGGCTTAAAATACAACAATTTTCTGTTCTTGATGTCATCTTGCTACCTTTATGCAATACGCAACATCCCTATCAACTCAAACTATATTTTTCATTCTAACACAGATGTAAAATTTTGCTTAAACACAACAATAAAGGGTTGATATTTGCATACATTGGATTTGGCCATCCAAGCTGAATTTAGTTATCTGTCAATCAAAAATATCTACACATAAGAGTCATCAAAGCAAGCCAGCCTGCAAAACCTACCACAAATATGGTATTGTGGGTACAAATAGGAGGGGTATGATGACCATCAGTAAGCACTTCTTTATTTACTTTGACATTTACAAACTAGTCTTAGGTAACCACGTGGAAAAATGTTACAACAATATACAAATATTAATCTAGAACAAGCTACGTACCAAAATGAATTTTAATATATTTCACCAAATCACCTCTTATCAAATAGATATCTGTAAACAGATAAGCCTTATACCGTGCCTTTAAACACACTTAGAACACACAGAGCAGCGACTCCTAGAGCAGAGGAGCCCTTGTAAAGCCCTACTTCCCCTTTGCAGAGCCTGACATTGGATAGCATTTTCTGCTACACTCCAGCTTATTGCAAACATCCTAACTGCAGATGGGTAAAGAGTGTTCATAGGCAGCCAGGAGTGAGACCACACGCATCAGGAACGTGGTGTTCTCCAGTAGCAAGTAAAGGCAAACAAGAAGACTCCCACTTGTAACCATGAGCGTATTGCTGCCATGCCACAAAGTCCTTGCACTTAGACGCCTGCAAGAGGTGTATGGTCAGTGCTAACTATCCTTTAAAAAGCACCCAGGTGAGGAGGCTCTACAACTCTGGGAGCTCAGAAGAGGACTCCACCTCCTTAAACTGTTGCTGAGGAAAAGGGCACTTATCCTAATAAAAGCCAGTGCATTGAAGTGTCAGCCAATTCCCATATAAAAATGATCCGACCATCTGTAAAACATGACATTTCTTCACCTTTCTTATGAATTCTTAAAAGATTCTAAAAGCAGAGTCTCCCTCAAATTAAGGCAGAAGCTCTATTCCTGATTTTCAACCTAAAATAGACAATACTTGGTGTAAACTAGGGGAAAAGATGAATAGTTCATTGCTTGGACTATTTTTACTCTTGTGAAGTAGGCATTGCTGCAGGAGTACATCAGAGTATCTAAGTAAGAGAAATTTAAAAACGTAGAGTGGACAAAAGTCAGAAAAAAGTTAATGTAACTTTTGACATTCTGAAATGTATTTCATTCCATTTAGTGACAACGTCAGTAATTAGGTTTCAGTTTAACCTCCATGAGACAACCTAGGCCTGGAGCGGTTGATTTGCACTTCTTTTGACATCTCACAAAAGATCTGTTTATAACTTGCAAGTACATTTAGGGAGGAAGCGAGGTAAAAATAAGCCAACATCAACAATGGAAAAACCCTATCTAATGAAGTTGCCTTAACCTGTTTAGTAAATTTAACAGATTTTGCCCATTACATAGTACCATGCTCCCATAAGATATGAATCTACCAGCTGTGAACTTCACAGCCATTCAGTAGCACTCTTTTATGGATGTTTATCTGATTCCATGCCTTTTCTAGCAATTTCAATGCCACAGTTACCACTGATGCTGATGCATGGTCTGGATGCATGCCTGATGCTCCCCAGGGTGATATGAATCAGAACTGCCTCTCTCTGTCACGCTGGGTCCAGCGTGTAACATAACCATCACCAGTCATCAAGCAGCAATGCAGCGATTCTAAAAGCATGCTGTTACCCCTGGAAGCAAGAAGGCCTCCTGCTATGATAACCATAAAATGCTTTCTTAGGCATAATACCTAGGTGTTGCCCAAAACACGCAGCAAGGCATTGTGCCTGGCTAGGTTATGATCACCAGGCCTTTCACTTCAATTTTGGTTGAGAGATTTTTGAGGGGATGAAAAAGCTCAGAATACTTTTGGAAAGTTTTCATTTACATCGTTTGATTTTAAGGCAAAACAGCTCAACCATGTGGGATTTAGCACTGTCACAATTAATCAGGCAAATCACAGCATCAGCAGGATTCTACGAAGACCAAAAGTGAAATATGTGAAATATGTGAAGCAACACAGAAGATTAGGTTTCTCACCCTTAATTTAAGTCTACAACAAGAATATCTCAAATGAAAAAAACCTAATTATATTATGAAAAATAGGATTGATTTTTAAATGCAGTACAGCTCTTGAGTCTCTTTATCCCAATGATTATTCACTACAAAGCCATGGAACAACTAACGTCCCTTCAAATTCTACAATGGCAGTCCTATTTTGTTGAGCTTTGAAATCAAGAAAAGTGAATGACTAAAGTTAGATGAGGTCTGGATTAGGAGCATTTTGCCAACAGAACAGTCTTCGTACACCACTGTGGCAAAGAACTAAGCATGTAATGAGCTATATCAGCAAAGGTCTGCTTTGGAATCGTACAGGAAAATCACCACTTATTAGCAAAACAAGCAATATCACTAAAAGAACAGTTTTACAAGTAAAATAGTATCTGCTATAGAGATTTCTGCTGATGCAGTTTTGTCCAAGTGGGATACTACACCACTGAAATACCTGCAATTGACTAAGCTATACCAAAATATACTATAGACTTGGCTTGTATTCTGCTCTTAATCTTAGCTCAGTACTTCACTCAAAATATTTTGATCATTTTCTATCCCTCCTGAATAACAAAACCCACTCAATTCAACTTGCCCAGTTAGCAAAACATGAATGTCCTTTTTAGTATAACATCCAGCTCAAAATGTAGAGCATAGCAGCATTCCTGAAGCAAAGAAAATACTGCCAGACAAAGCAACAGTACATGCTATATACCAAAGCACAGTTATGATCAATACATTGATGAGTATTGGTCACTGATTATGCAGGTGACAGACTGCCTAGTGTACAGCCTAGCTCAGGGAGCACCTACGACCCTGTGGTGCTTCCAGACAGCCCTGGGAATAACAGGCTGCCAAACTCATCACACCCTGCAGTGTGACTGGTTACACAAGCCATCTTACAGCTTGAAAATCTGCACTGCCTCCCTTTGCCTGGACTGTCTATATGTGCACCACTGAGAATTGCCAGCGGAGAGTACTCTCAGAAATGGCAGACTTTCCACTGGGGAAAGGGGAATGCACAACAGCCCCTCTCCCTCAGCCATGTGAAGCAGCACATACAGTAGCTTACATGAAAGGATATGCAGAAGAAGGGGACAGTGCTAGTGTTCCCTCTCCTAACACTGTGATGACCTCCAATCTTAGAGGTAGCAAAGGTAATAATAATAGGTAGCAAAGTCCACTGCAGTCATGAGGCTTATGGAGCTACTGCCCTAGGCATGTAAGCAAGTCACTGGAATTCAGCAAGGGGGTGGAAAACTATACAGGACACTTCTAGGCAAGGAGACAATTGATCAATGCATAGAAATTCAGCAGCCCAAGAACTCCACAAAGATGCGTACGGGTCCTGGCTGCGAGTCAGCTGCGGAGGAAGCACACTGCAGTGTCACAGCCAGCTACGGACAGCTACATTAAATTAATTCATTCAACTGCTGCTCCGTTCCCCACAGTCCATTTAGCTGACTTTTGTGCAGAGTTAGGGGAATTTCACCTCTTATATAGATGCAGCTGGAAAGACTTTACACACAAATTATTCCCAGTACACAACACATACTCCAAGTAGTGCAGCCTGATTAAATGGTACATGATACAGCATCTTAAACTACTCTGCATCACAGTCTGCAATCTCAAAGATGGCACAGACCCAATGTCACTTATGAAACTGTAAGACAAAGTTCAATGCAACTATAACAGCAGAAGGTATGTACTTTCATGAGTCTCCTGTTTCTCAATGAGCAGAAAACATTGAAGTGTGACAGATTGAGGCTTTCCTTCTTGTTGATCAGATTTTTTGTTAGTATTTAGGAGAAATTTACTCCCCATTTACCAGAAATTAAAGGTGCATCTTAATTATACAATTTTGGGTTCATATGGTATTCCAGTTTTGTTGTGGCTGGGTTTTGGTGGTTGGTTTTTTGTTTTTGTTTTGGTGTGGGTTTTTTTTAGAACACCACCACAGAATTGCTTTATACCTAAAAACGACATAAATTGAAAATTGTCACCTTCCTATTGCACTCAGGTAGAAGTATGCTTTACGCTTCCATTGTCTTTTTCCCTAAAATGATTGTATTTTCTTTCTTTTCAAAAGTGTGTGTGTATGTATGTGCACATATGTATATGTGCATGCATGAACATGGAACTTTAAGACCATAAACACCTGACAAATGTTGTAGAATAAAAAAAAATAATTTTACAAAATGTAACGCAAGTCTTGTTTTCTGTATACCAGTTTGAGGTGATGCAGACTTTGCTAAATCTTTGCATGTTTAAACTGGAGCAGTATTTGTCTTAAATGGAAAGCAAATCAGCGTAAATACTTTAAATTGACTACAGATACCGCTATCATAGAGGAATTTTACCAGAAAGTCAACAGTTTTGTCATAGATAAGTCAGAAGTTTAGTGATATTACTGTATCTGGGTGTGAAAAATGAGTTGTGTCACTTTTGTATCATGAAGCCCTATGGCTAGCTAGGAGAATTAATAGATCGCTGAACAACTTAAGCCTTAAACTTAAGCCAGGTACAGTGCTGCGCAGGTCTGCTAAGTAGCCAACTTAAGGGGGGAAAAAAAAAAAAAAAAAATCTTCAGAGCATGATTTTGAGATTTTCTGAAAGGAATCCTTTTGGGAGGTGGAAGAAAAACGAGGGACAAAATGTTAGCCAAAAGCTTAATTTCTGGTAAACTCTGAACTTATTTTTCAATAAAACATTACACTTGATGACTTCGTTATTTAATCTTCTAGTCACTTGAAAAGCAGATTTAGTTCTAAGTAAAAGCATCATTTGGAAAAGAAGTTTAAAATAATTCATTTAGGAAGAAAACTAATATGAAAGATTTTAGGGTTTCCAAAAACCGCTTCTTTGCCCTTCTTTCTGGCTAAACGGATTCACTAAATTTGCTAACCATTTGCAAATAATCTAGCTTTGTTTCCAGAAATAGCTTTTTTTTTTTAAAAAAAAAAAAAAAAAAAAAAAAGGCATTCACTAGTAGCCATCACTACAGACACACAAATTTTCAAGGGAGAATTGTCTTCTGTATTTCAACAACATCACTATGCAAAACAAGCCTCACATTACTTTAAAGAAAGGCTGCAGCCATCTCATACTGCTGCAAGTGAAGAGAGCATGCTCATGACTCACTGCCCCTGTTTGGTTGCAACTCATCAGTGCTGGCAGCCCTAATCTGCTCCCAGCCATTATGACCAGCAGCTCTGAAATATGGATTAGGTCTACCCCATGTACTCCGCGCAGGGAAAGAACTCCTTGAGCCCTTTATTCCCTATGGAGTACCTGTGCAGGAGAATAAATCAGTGATGTGAAAGAAAACATAAAATCCTTCCCAGTAAAATTTGCAGATGACACAGAAGATAATAAAATGGTAAATACCTGGGAGTTGTCAGTTCCACAGATTGCATGGCAGTCTGGGTTCACCTGAATAAGATGTGTTTTAACACAGCTGAGCACAAAGCTGTCTATCTCGTAACTACGAGCACAGATTCCAAACAAAGACAATGTAACAACCTGGGAAGAGGCATATGGATTATGGTGGATAACCAAATTAATATTAGCCTACAGTGCAATACCCTCGCTAGAGCAGCAAAAAAGATCCTCTGATGTACAAGGAAGTAAACATGGAGTAGCAATTGGATAGGATTATATAAATCATTACCAATGTTGAGACAGAGAATCTTTGTTTCAAACAGCACGTAACAACATGGTTCTAGCTTGTATCTGTGATCCCTGAGCACTACCCCAGGAACAACTAATAGACTATACCAGTATTCAAACCAGGAAGACTTCATCAGACAGCTACAAGAGGCATTCAAATTCTGGAAGACTTGCCTTGCTAAGAATGAGAAACCTGTGTCAAAGAAGAGGATAAGAGATCACTGGGTTACTGTCTACAAATATCTAAACGGGCAGAGGAAGAACTGAGGAGTATCGTGAATACCAAAGGCAGACTTTTCAGCTTCTTAATGCTGGATTTGGTATGTTTCTGCTACATAAAATCTAGAAAACTTCAGACTAAAAATGAAGTAACAATACTTTAACTAACAGTAAGTACAGTTCATCTAAAGAAAGGCAGGAGTTTCTTTCACCTGAAGTTGTATAATCAGTATTTTCCTTCTAAAAAGGACCAGAAGTTGCAAGACTGTGTTACTGTCTTATATTGTTCTTTTAAATGAAAAGATGGCAAAGAGTTGGAACTCTACCTTTCAAAACATACCTAAAATGCTCCAGGATAGCTTTGTTACTGCAACTCATGGCACTTACGTGAGCTTTAGGGCACGTATTTGGTTAGCTCCTTACATTTGAGGGATAATAATTTCCCCTTCCCCCAGGCTGTGGAATGATCATATAAACTGTTAGTAAGCCAGATGAACTTGTTATCTTGCTCACTGCTTCCCCAAGTAATATTTTGGATATACTTGGTATTAATGCTTCTGTATTTGTGCAAAGCAGCAAGTTACTGGAAGAGCATGGGAAAAGCGAAACCTTGCTGAATACACATTGTAGCTCAGTCACAGATAATTTGAATTGATCTCTCCATTTCAGAAACCAGTAACATGACTCGGGGCAGGGGGGGGGGGGGGTGGGGTGGTGGTGGTGGTGTGTGGGAAACACCACCAAACCCCCCAAAAACCCACAAAACAAACAACACAAAAAGAACCCTTCATATCTGAAATGAAAGTGAAATGCAAAAACAATTTCTGTAGAGTATTAAAAAAACCTGTCTTAAGAGGGAATTAGCAGACTGTGACTAATATCCTACTGAAAGGGTGTGGTTAAGGGACCTGAAGACCCAGCCAGTTTAACATGGATTGCGTGCAAGACAGCAAAAGGTAATTGCCTAATTGGTCAATTGACCAATACTAAATTCACCTCAGGATTTAACTCAGAATAGATATTACAGTTAGATACTGCAAAGCTTAAGTGAATCTTCAAAATTTGTACTGAAATATAAACTGAATAGTATTTTGTAAAACCTAAACATGGCCCTTTGTTATTCAGTAGAAGAAAATTTTCAGGTAATATGTATGCATCGCACCTATTCTCTATTCAGGCTACGTTCCATTAATCTCAAAGTAAAATTTTAAAGCCAGTGCAACATCTAACTGTGTCATAATAGAAATAGAAGTATGACAAAATTTCTGTTATTGAAAAATTATATTTTTTGAGTGCTGTTCTCTCAAATGCTCCAATCAGCCAAGGATTAGATGCTCAACTTAATGCTAGCCAGTGATCATTAATCATTTTAAAGTGGCACAGCTAATCTCATTTCTTACCCAGAGAAAGCCCGCTCTCATATCTTACGTGTAAGGAGACATTGGCTCACTTTTGGATGTGTTTCAAACTTGGTTAAAGACTTTTTTCCTTCCTGCAAAAAATATCTAGAACAGCTCAGCTCAGAGAACCCACAGATACGCTCAAAGCTATACAAAGGTGAGAGCAGATGTAGGGAGGTGTGACAGGGATAAAGTTTTGCCAGGCAGCCTCACACAGGCTGAAAGAATCAGGTGATGTACATTAAAAGGCCTGTTACATAAGTTAGTAGTGGCTTCTCTGCCATTTGCTGATAAAGAATGAATTAGGTTATTAGCTTTCAATGCTTTCTAAGAAGAGGTCAAATTTATGAAGAGGAGATACGTAGAATCTTCTTCAAATACACCTATTAAACTCACATTGCAAGGAAAAAAATCAAGATCTGAAGTGAGGGAACACCACCAGAAAGAAAGATCCACTGTGCAAGAGGATAGGGGCCTCTCCTTCCTGGTTTACTAGAGTAGATCAAACTAAACAGCAGCTTCTTCAGTATGTTCTCTCTTAGGTTAACCCCTAAACATGGGATACTGAAGTCATTGTTGGAAAAAACCCATGTACCCTACAACATTAGCTTGAATGTTGTCCTACGTGTTATGTGTTTTTCCCACAGCTAAAACAATTGTTTCAAACTACTGTATCTTTTCCTCAGCTATATGATATCAGATGAGTCAAGATATACAAAGAAAGAGTCTGAAAAGTCTTACATCTTTCCAAGTCAATTTATATGCAACACCACAACTAAGAAACAAAAAGATGGAAATAGATAATGAGCTTTCAGCCATTATCAACTTCTCTATGCTGCTTAAATGACTGCACTGACCAGAACCAGCATGCCCAGCTGCAGAGGAGCCATCAGGGGGTTTGTCAAAGTGGTGAATCTCCATTTGGAACCATTAGCTCCTCCTCTGCAGGCCTTTTACTGCTTTGTCCACATTACCGTGGTGATGAGCACTGCAGACCACTTCCACAACCCTGAGAAATCCTTCGTTTTCCCATGTTCTATATCTGGTTGAATTCCCTCACTAGAAACCCTGGGAGAACTATTTGGCCCATTTAATGTGTACATTCTCATTTGTATTGTCTACTAGGGCCATAAGATTTCTTCGGCGTACAAAGCAATTCTGTTTTATCCATTTGATAAATACAAAAATCTTAATTTAAACCTTAGAGGCTGACAGGAATGGTTTAGCCTTGTGCCTCCTTTTCTCAGTTGTACAAATATTTATGGGTTTGAGTCGACATATAGTCTGAGGGGAGCTTATTTTGGTCTGTTAAGTTTGGATGTTTTGAGCATTTACAGGCTCAGGATGATAATGTGTGTATGACCAAGCTACACCTTCCAGGACAAACTGCTCTGCTTTTTAGACTGGAATCAATGAGCCTTCTGTTCTGTGTTCATTTCACTAACTTGCAGAGAAATGAAAGGAAAAGAGCTAATAAGACCATAGCTGTATTTCTGGGATTTAAATGAGCAAGGTGTTTTCCTTACACATTTATTGCATGCTCTTGATTTCAGAAGAAATACCTTAATGTAGAACTCTTCCCTATTCTCTATACTCCTGAAGAGAGACATGACCTTTAAGTCTGCTTAATATGGACAGGAAGAAATGAGGCAGAGATGATTCTTCCACCCTTGCTTTGGAGATAGCACACAACAGCCACCAAACTGAGAATTTCTCCTCACAATCCAGGTGATACTCTGAAGGGCCACTTTATGAATGGAATAACTTCCAGGCTGAGAACAAAAAAAACCCTGAGGTACCTTCTGCTTGTACACAACAGAGACTCCCTACAGACAAGCAAAAAACCCCTATTCTTGACATGCCATTACTCCTTGTAATTTAGCAACAAATAAAACCTGAGCGTGGGCAGGGAGCTGTGCTCCTCTTCAGCTATCTCTGGAGATCATCTAACTGGGCTTTGTTCACTGTTTGACACTCCATAAAGGTGAACAAGAGTGCAAACCATAGGTGTCTGAGCAAGCAGAAGAAAGGATTTTCAACCTGGGCAAGAAGGAAAAGCCTTGGCAGTTTCGTTATAGTGAAGTAGCTAGAACTGAACAAGAAGTATTTCTTTTTGTTGTCAATTTTGTTTGACATTACAGAAGAGCCTGGACATTCCTGGCTACAGCTGCGGGACTGGAAAAGAAAAGGGGAAATATTCAGGAGTTGATGGACAGCTCTGTTGCAGGCCAGTAACTGAGAGGCCTCTGGTTTTACCTCCATAGCTCGAGACATGTCATCTACTTCAAAAAACACAATGGTAAAATTTTTTAAGAATGCTTGGTGCGTTAGTCTCTACTGCTAGTGAACACAGAAACAATTTGTAATTATTTTCAAGCTTACTTTAGAGCTTTTTAAAAAGCATATTAACATGCTTAGCCACCTAAAACAACACAGAGCCGTGGCAACCAAGGTGGTGGACAATGCAGGGGGGAAGTACCTGTTCTTTTGCCAACAGCTTTTGAAACTGTGTGTTCCACACTGTTCCGAGCGGGATAGGTAGCAGCAGCTATGAGACTCAACTGCAAGAAGATCATACATAGCCTAGAGTCATCTGTATTAAAATATTTACTATTTTGCCTATTTTATGTATATTAGCTAATGTAATCATTAGTCCAGCTCCTCAGGAGCTTATGTTGCAAAAAGCTTTTTGCGTTATCTTTTTTTTTAATAGTACTATAATGTATTTACTAACCTACACCTTTAAGAACTCTTACAAACTGTTATTTGTAGTATGTATTAGCACTAAGATTTGACTAAAAAAGGTTACTTCCCCAAATGTTTTCTGAAAAGTATTATTGGAGTAGAAGATCACGGTATGATCCTTTCAAATTTTTTTACAGAAATGAACAGAATATCTCGATTTCAACTGCTAAGTAGCTTTACAGAAAATACCTTTAGTATGTACATGGTCAAGCATAAATCCAGAGTAGACTTTCTGTATAATACTTTTAATTTTAAAATGAGTTGGAGACAAAACAGTCAAGCTCCCAAATCCATGATTTTGTTACCTGTCCTACTATGTATGGCCAGTCCTTAAAATTCCTTTAACTCTCAGAATAAGTAGTTTGCTGTTTTGTGTCCAGCCCAGAAGCTATCCTACAGGAAAGAGGAGGGTCACACAGCCCTTTCTGTTGACCACCAGTGGCCTTTTTACATCCATTTCCCCTTCCCCAATCTAATCAGGGGAGAGACTGAGCCTGCATAAGAGATACACATGAACATCTAGTACCAAATGTTCATATGTCTTGTAGCACTAAAGTATACGCTTTAAAAGTGTCATGAAAATAGCTTGATTTTTTTTGGTCTTGATTAGTCAGTTTTCAGTAACTTGTTATATCATTGGAAATAAATTACAATGGGGAAAAAGTACCAAAAGCATCCATTGGGAAGAAGACAGAAAGAATGCCTCAGAGAGCTTAAATAATGTGGAAGCACCACCAAGAGAAAATTTCACAAATCAAAAAGCACTCTATATCTTCTGTAGAAAGACATAGCTGTTAGTTTTCCAAAATAATCCACACTTTTTACAAGTGAGGTGAACTGGGCTATAATACTTCAAAATTCACATTTCAGGAATGACAAAACAGATGTCAAAATCAACACTGTTTCATCAACCAGTCTGATTTTTGGATTTTGCCTTTTTTGGAAAAGTTATTTAGCCAATGCCTATTTGCAATTGTATACCTACTTGTAAGTAAACATTTACTATTCCATCTTGTGATTAGCACAGCTAACTTAACTATACTGACTATAAATTCTACCTAATTTAAAAACTAATATAATCAACTACGTTGCAGAATTTAGAGTGAAGCCATTGCTGTATTTAACACTCATGACAAACTGTGCCAAGTTTTCTTATTTCCACAAAGTTTCAAAATCTTAAAGTTGTTCTAAAAACTGATATAAATAGTGCACAACAAATCTGCTTCATATATTTAAACAAACAAATTTTTACACTTACTGAAGTTACAAGAGAAGTAAAATCACTGAAGTTAAGTTCTATCATGACATTTAAAATCATGCTATATCTAGACTGCTTCAGTTACTCTTATTTGGAGAGATAGAAGGGAAAACCATCAAAAATTCAAAAAGTGCAAGAAACACTTATAAGTCAATGTAAAATCATGAATAAATCGTATCTCACACCATAAGTAGCCATTCGCAAAACAGCCAAGCAATAGGTCAGATTTTCATTTTGGCTTGCCAAGTTACATTGATGCTGTAATTATATCAATAAATCTAGATTTTTCTTTTCTTCTCACTTCTGTAAACCAAAATGATATTCATTTACACTGAAGTAACAGCTTTTACTGATGTGGTTGTACCTATTACTAAAAGAAAAGATTCAGGAAACAAGCATCAGGTTATGGAATAAAAGGAGGGGATGAGAGAATATGACCTAAAAATATAATGAGTTTGACTGCCTTGCCAAAGAAACATTTTGTTGCAATGCAGAGTACAAATGATTTTTAGAAGTTAAGGGTTTTTTGGAAAATGAAATCTCTTATACACAAGATGACGATGATAACACCAGGATACAAGACAAGAATATAGTTGGAGTGTGAAAAGTAAACACTAAGTGACAGAAAGCAGTTTCAAAATCCAGCAAGATAGCAGAAAATTCATAATGCATTGCAATATATTAAAACAAAAGTCATCTACAATATACCTATCAAATATATACTTTCCAATTCTATGTAGAAACAGATTATTAAATCCTTACTACAGTAAAATAGAGACTTCACTGATCGCAAAAGTAACAGAAGTCAAGCACATTGCATTTGCCTGCCCACAGCAATAGCACTTTTGTCAGAAGCACCAGTAACGATCTTGAGTTACGCACAAAAGCAGGCTCTGTTAGGGCAACGGACAAAGGCAAATGACTGCAAAACAAGAGGACTCAACTTCAATTTAACTGTCCTGTAAGGTACATACTAATTAGCTGCAAAGCTATGAAATCCTAGCTAGCATGTTAAGTCTGCTACATGACAGTATAATTTGACTTCTTAAAGGATTATGCAAATTACAACTCATCATTCCATTACACAACTGAAAAAAGTGACAGCTAATTTATACATAACACACCTTTCAAATCCCTAAGATGTGAAGCACCTGTGCAATACATTTTGCCTAGATTTTCTCATGTATACATTCTTGTTTATTGCACTGTACAGAAGCATACCTAAGAGATTTAGTAAAGTCTTAGAGGTTTTTTTATTTGCTTTTTAGCTTTTAGAGCACAATCTCAAAGAATTAAACAACATATTTCTGTCCCTGCTGTAGAGGTTTTGCACACAAGTAGAAGTGTACGGTTTCAACACACGTGTAATTTCTGAATAGCGGGAGAGCACGAGCACTAAATGCACGAGCTAGAGGCAAGACTCACACAGATTTCAACATACTTCTGGTAGGTAGATTCACAGTAGATTCCGTCATATCGGTAGATTTTCCTACATTCTGATTGGTTGGGCAGAGGATGCTGGACAGTTATTCTGTAGAGGCATCAAAAACAGATAGACATGACTAGAAGTTCTCTACAGGTAACTGTAATGCAGGACAAATCAGTATGTTGAAATTGATTTTTTTTTTAATTTTTAAATTAAACACCTTTCTGATCTCCTTAAAAAGAACTGCCTTGTGCACATAACATCCAGAGTTTCCACTTTTCAAAATTTGCACTGAGAGTAAACTAAACTTCAGTTCTCCATAAGAACGGGGTTTTTTTCCCCATCAAATAAAAGTGGAAGAGGTAAAGAATTTTATGAACCAAAATCGATACTTCACATGGTTTGCGTATATACAATAGTGCTTATAAAATTGATTATTTATTGTTTACTGTTGCAATCCTTCCTCAGGCAGAACATCCATTTATATCAGTTGGGAGTTTGTCCAGACAAAGACCAAATAACCCTCCAATTTAAAATGTCAACAGCAATTCTCACATTTGCACAGAATGAGGATGTTGTGGCATTACAAGGACTGTGATTGAAGGTGCTCAGCACCATCTGAATAATGCCATATGTTCTCGGATCAACTGAAAGAAAATGAAAGTGATTGGCAGCAATCAGGAGGTGCGCAGCATCTTGTAAAATCAGGCCCTAAAAGATTTGTCAATCATTCTATTATTCATCCCTCCCCAACTCCCTGTTAGCAGAAAATATAATTTGGCTATAAAAATTCAATGTTGTTTTTAAAATATACTTGGGAATTGCACACAAAACAGTACCCACCAATTTTCTCTCCCCCCGCTCTCGAATAAAACCACATTTTAGATGCTTTTGTATCTTCCACAAATTAATACTTTTTTCCCCTTTTAATATAATGGTAGTTCACTAGAGTAAGTATTAGTTATTTGAGAAATTTTACACATTTTTCAAATGTAGCATTTTAGGCTGTGAATTTTTTTAAAATAAATATTCTTGTCAATATAGAATTATTTTATTATTATTATTATTATAGTATTAAATCTATATAGCTCTAAGCTAGCCTTGTTTTTTAAAATCACACATTTGTTTCAACAGTAATTTGAGACTGGGGGTTTGAGGAAAGAAAAAAAAAAAAAAAAAAAAAAGAGTATCAGTATCCAGGAACAAGCTTTACAAAAAAAATGGAAAGTTATCTACTGTGGAAACTGAGGGCCTTCCTCAATAAGACTGCACCTACACACACTGACAAGCGCACACCATTTCATGTCTTAACAGCCCTGGTCCCTTGCTTATTTAAACTGGAAACCTGGTCTGAGCATGCCTCAGCACTGTTTTTGGCCCATGGGAACCCACATGCAGAAGGGAGGAGACAGCTACATGATGAAGGCAGGACCGAACACCTCCAGATCCTGGGATATTCCTGCATTCACCAATTAAGGCATCGATAGAGAGACTTATTTATTGTGATACCCAGGGCCTTTAAGTTAGATGCCTAAGCACCATACACAGTGTATGAGGAAAGCTAAGTATCTTAAAATGGGATTTACAACACAAGTGCTATCTGCTAAAAAAGAAATCCAGA